>NC_068996.1:56259680-56265712 GCF_001194135.2 Octopus bimaculoides
CGGGTTAGTTTTAGGATTACGGTTAGGGTTATGATTATTTTTGCCATAACCTCACACATAACCCTAACCCTAAAACTCATAACCATAACCCTAACCTTAACCCCAACCCTAACCCTAAAACCCTAAACCCTTACTAGGGAATAATGATATAATTAAACAGGGAATAACACACTTGACACCGGTAAAAATTATTGTTTATAAAAAGAGTACTAACTGTATTCAGCTGAATAGACGTCAGTGATTGGTTGAAATTACAGAAATACGACAACTTTAACATGAAATAACTTGCAATATATAAATTTTTGTTAAGAAGGCTAAGAGAAAAAGTTGTTTTATATGACACATTCTACCAGTATCCCAAGAAAACAAGTGGTGCCCGTCAATTCAGAAAGATCCAATGAAATTAAACCAAATGAAATTAAATATATGTGGAATGAAGAACTTTTTTTATGAGAGCAATTCGAAATTTTCTCTGTATAATCGAGTTAAGATTACACTCAGTTTCTTTGTCCTATATGTGTTGCTGTAATTTTTAAAAAAGATACTTTAATTTAAGTGAATATCGATTGATACTTCGAAGTCACAATAGATATTACCTTGACATTTACCTTGTAAACTCAGGCACATCTTATCTGCATGGTGGTTGTTATATACTTTCATCGCTTGCATGGAAATATTTGAAAGTCCTCCTATGTAGGTGCGAACATTTTGAAGTTTATTCTGGTCTATTGTTAAGCAACCGGTGTTTAGCTGTAAAAATATGGAATATTTTCTCTTTTCCTCCTATTACATAAGATTCAGCAACGCTAATTATTTCCCATTCAATATTAAAGCTCGTGTCTCTATCTTTAAAATGCATAACACGAACTTGAGTGCGTTCGTCTGGTCTCATTAAAGATAGAAACGCTAGCTTTACACATTCCATTCACTTCGCTTATCTTTTATCCGCTCATCATCGGAAGTTGTTTTCCACTGCTGTCCTCCTCCTCCTCCTCCTCCTCTTCTTCTTCTTTTTTTTCTTCTTCTTCTTCTTCTTCTTCTTCTTCTTCTTCTTCTTCTTCTTCTTCTTCTTCTTCTTCTTCTTCTTCTTCTTCTTCTTCTTCTTCTTCTTCTTCTTCTTCTTCTTCTTCTTCTTCTTCTTCTTCTTCTTCTTCTTCTTCTTCTTCTAAAACCTACAAATATATGTATCAATGGAAAAGTTACGTGAAGGAATATTATACTAAGCTATACAATCGCATGCGTTTGAACCTGCAGTCAGTTCTTCAATAGGATTTTTTTCCAGTATACACTAAATCCAGCTCCTCTGCCGTGCAAAAGTATAAGCTCTTCTGATACAATTACAGATGCACAGAGATGGGAAATGATATGTCTTTATTTGTGTTCATCACCAAACATGAAGGTATATTAGAATAAGCATAATTTGTCTGTTGCTGGATTTAACTCATAATTTGGAGAAATTTCTTTACTGACATGTCTTTAGAAATTATCATTGCAAATATTTAGGCACCCTCTACATTTCTGGAGGAAGAATAAACAAAATATAAATTTTTATAAATTGTGTCATTGTCATGAAATTTATGAGAGAGAGAAAAGATACAGAGAGAAAGGTGTAGAATGTCATGTTGTTAAAAACACTAATCTCACAATGATTAAAGTCAGTTCTCTGACTGAAACATATAATCAAGGCATTCAGTAATAAAAGGAATCTCAAAACATATTTTGATAAAAATATATTAAAATTGAAATTTTCAGGTATTTTCTAGAGAAGAAGATTTTATTATTTGTTTTCTTTTAGTAAGAGTAACATACCAATAACTAATTAATAAGCAGTTTTCTTTTATTATATAATAAACAAAACAATCATCATGGTCAGTCAATCAAGGGAGATTACTCTATTTGCCTCACAGCCTGGTTGTAAACAGATATGGTCCCCTCACACGTTCATTCAGTTTACATGTTGGAAATAGTGGATAAGGAAACAAACGTAAGCATGTTGAAAGAAGAAAAGAAAACAATACCTTTTTTTGTATGCAGTTTGTCCGATAATATCAATATTTGAATTTAAAAAGCAATATCAAAAAAAAAAGTCTGTTCCATGAGCTCTACAGCTGGGTGAATCTACAGCTGGGTGAATCTACAGCTGGGTGAATCTACAGCTGGGTGAATCTACAGCTGTGTCTGTCTGCAAATAAGGAGTTCTCACATTCGTTTTTTTACACCCTCACATGAAATCATGTCAAATTAATAACTGGTGTTCCATTTGGGAAGAAATGTGGACACTTATTTGTACATATTTTACACTCACATACATACATGCAACCATATTTATATATGTGTATGTATTTATAAATATATATGTATATATGTGTGTGTGTGTATGTATATGTATATATATATATGTGCTATTTCCACCTCCGTTTTTTGTATATATACGTACATATATATATTCTTTTATACATTTATTCTTTTACTTGTTTCAGTCATTGGACTGCAGCCATGCTGGAGCACCACCTTGAACGTTTTAGTAAAATGAATCGACCCCAGAACTTATTTTTTAAGCCTGGTACTTATTCTATCAGTGTCTTTTACTGAACTGCAACATTACAAGAACATAAACACACCAACACTGGTTGTCAAGTGGTGACGAGAGAACAAACACACACACACACACACACACACACACACACACACATATGATTAAGCTTCTTTCAGCTTCCGTCTATCAAATCCACTCACAAGGCTTTGGTCAGTCTGAGACTATAATAGAAGATACCTGCTCGTGGTGTTCTGCAAGAGGACTGAATTTGGAACCATGTGGTTGGGAAACAAGCTTCTAACCTCACAGCCACTCCTGTATCTAATATATTGTTCCAAGAACAACAAAAATGTTACTTCATCTGGTGAGAGATAAATATTTAATAGACACAATACATATTTTTATGTACTGCTACTAGTTTCATGTGCTGAGAACATGTCAAACAATGTTCAGTAATACATCTCACATCTTGGCACAATCCACATAGTTTAAACTAGTAGTAGCACATAAAAACATATATTGTATCTATTTCGAAAAAAGTTCGTTTTCTGTCTTCGTCTTTATGTTTTCGTTTCCCATTGTGTTTAATGTTCTTTTGTAATGTCCTGTACCGATATATGCTTGTATGTATACATATAGATGTCGGTATGTACATATATGTATGGATATATGCATATGTTTATATATTATTTATGTTATTATATGATCGAACGCCACGCACTGTCTCCAAGTAAGTTTTATCTTAATATTTCTACTGCGCACTCTACTACTCTTACTATCACTTCCCTGTCTATCTCTCTCCCCCTCTTGTTCTTCATCCTTTCTGTTTTTCTCCCCCAACCCTCCCCTATTCTTCTCTTCTTTTCACCGTTCCCTCTCTCTCTCTCTCTCTCTCTCTCTCTCTCTCTCTCTCTCTCTCCTCCTTCTTGGCCCTCTCGTCGCTGACACGTGACGAAAGGGATTCTTTCTTTCTACTTCCTGCCTTTCTATAGAGAAGACGTGAATTTGTTTGTCTGTCATTCACATCTAACTTCGCGTTCAAAATAATAATTTTTCTATCGTCTTGGCCTAACAGCCCTTACCATTTGTTTTTACTGTTTTTATTGCTTTTACTGTCTTATTCTCACTGTCCTGTTCTTGTTTACACTTTCACCCTCTGCAAAAAATTCCAAATTTTAATTAATTTGCTTTGCAGGAAGGACTGTTCCAACGAAGTCGCATATCGTCCTTGCCTTCGAAACGCGGAGTAGATGGAAGAAGGACACCTAAAGAAGGGAAATATTCTTTATGTTGCACGTCTCATTTCTCTGTTTGTTTTTTCGTTGTTCGAAAAAAAATTCGTTTTCTGTCTTCGTTTTTATGTTTTCGTTTTTCATTGTGTTTAACGTTTTTTGTGATGTCCTGTACCCATATATGCATGCATGTATACATATAGATGTAGGTATGTACATATATGTGTGGATATATGCATATATTTATATATTATTTATGTTATTTTATATATATATATATATATATATATATATATATATATATATATATATATATATATATGACTACCAGAGCAGCGGTCTTGCCTCCCTGACGGTGGCACATAGAAAGCACGATTTGAGCGCGATCGTTTCCAGCTTCGCCTTACTGGCACTCATACTGGTGGCATGTGAACAAAACATTGGACTTACTCCTGTGCAGGTGGCACGTAAAAAACACCATTTGAGCGTGACCGTTGCCAGTACTGCCAGAGTGGCCCTCGTGCCTGTGGCACGTAAAAAGCACCCACTGCTCGGAGTGGTTGGCGTTAGGAAGGGCATCCAGCTGTAGAAACTCTGCCAGATCAGATTGCAGTCTGGTGTAGCTATCTGGTTCGCCAGTCCCCAGTCAAATCGTCCAACCCATGCTAGCATGGAAAGCGGACGTTAAATGATGATGATGATGATGATGATGAGTTACCGCCGTTTTTTATAAATTAAAATTTTTTAAAAGGTTTAATAAAAAGTAACAACTAATTAATCAATAATGTATTCACCCTTGTTGTTTACAACTTCTTCCTAACGTTCAACAAGATTTTCAATACCTCGTTGGTAGAAATCTCCCGATTTCGACTCGAAAAATTGATGCAACCCAGCTCTCAATTCTGCATCAGTATTGAACGAAACTCCACGCATAGCATTTGAAAGAGATCGAAAGAGGTAGAAATCCATTGGTGCCAAATCAAGAGAGTACGGCAGGTGTGGCAGCACTTCCCAGCCATGCGTTTGAATGGCTTCCTTGGTCATATTGGTGATATCAGGGCGGGCGTTGTCGTACAGCGGAAGAACTCCATGATTTAGCCGTGCTGAGTCGTTCAACATAGAGTTGAACACAGAGTTCTGTGTTGACCGTTTGGTTCCGTTCAAGCAACTTGTAATGGATAATCCCTTCCCAGTCCCACCATACGCACAACATCGTTTTACGCAGACAAAGATCTTGTTTCACGCACGGTGTCGCTTGTTTACCGGGGCTAAGCCATTCCTTACGCTGCTTCATATTCATGTACAGGCACCATTTTTTGTCGCCAGTAACGATTCGGTAAAGAAATCGTTGCTAGTGTCCATGAGTTGAGCGTTGACGAGCAAGCAAACCAGCGGAGATTGTGGATTTTTGCTGTTGTCACTTAAAGCATGCGGAACCCATGCTCCATACTTCTGAACCTTTCCCATCAAGTGAAGATGCTTCTCGTTTGCAGTGTTGGAACATTCCATTTTTTCTGTCAGTTCCCTTGTCATTTGACAAGAATTTTCGTGCAAAAATTGGTTTAATTGCTCTTCATAGAAAACAACTGGACGGCCAGAATGAGGTGCGTCTTTGAGGTCAAGATTTCCATTTTTGAACTTGGCATACCAATCACGAGCGGTTCTTTCAGCTATGGCACCCTCTCCATACACAGCACAAATATTGCGAGCAACTTTTGCGGCCTTAGAACCTTGATTAAAAGCAAAAAGAAGGAGGTGTCGAAAATGCTCGGTTTTCTTAACTTGACATTTCATTTCAATGATCTGAAAATAAACAAAAATTAACTAAAATTAACTAGAAAAAAAAAACAAAATAGATTCCAAAATGATTCAAAAATAGAATTCTCAAGCAAAATAGATTCTAAAATTTAAAACCGCAATAAATTCCACAATTTAAATAAACCGCGGGAACTTAGTTGCCAACGCAGTATATATCAGGTCATCCCATAAGTTCTGTCTGAATTTTGAATAAAGAAAACAAGTGATCAAATATTATATTTAATTGACATTTAATCATCAATGTACTTTCCCTGATTATCTATGACTTCCTTCCATCTATTTACAAGCTTTTTAATTCCATCAATGTAAAACTCTTTTGGTTTCAAAGCGAAGAACTCTGAAATGTCAGTTTCGACCTCCTCCTGGTTTGCGAAAGTTATGTCCCCCAAATGATTCTGTAAACTACGAAACATATGGTAGTCTAAAGGAGCAAGGTCGGGAGAATA
>NC_068996.1:56267035-56272266 GCF_001194135.2 Octopus bimaculoides
TATATATATATATATATATATGTGTGTGTGTGAGTGTGTCTTTGTGTTTGTCCCCCATGACCATTTGACAACAAGTGTTGATATATTTATGTCCCTGTATATTAGCGGTTTGGCAAGGGATAACCAATAAAATAAGCACTAGGCTTACAAATAATAAGTCCTAGGGTCGATTGGTTTGACTAAAAACCTTTCAAGGAGGTGCTCCAGCATGGCTGCAGTCTAATGACTGAAGCAAGTAGAAGAATGAAAGAGTATATATATATATGTGTGTGTGTGTGTGTGTGTGTGTGTGTGTGTGTGTCAGAGAGAGAGAAGGAAGTTTAATGAGAGAGAAAGAGAGAGAGGAAAGGACAGATTGATAGATAGAGAAAGACAGGAAGAGAGAGAAAGAGAGAGGGAAAGAGAGAGAACAAATTAAAGAATAACTTAAATAAACTCTTAATGAAAGACAAGAGGAACAGACATTAACAATCAAAAGGGATTATGATTAACAACAACAACAATGACAACAGCATCTGTAGCAAAACAGCAACGCCACCACCACCACCACCACCACCACCACAACCACCACCACCACCACCTTCAACAACAACAATTACGCTGATTAAAGCTTGGAAAAGATTTGTGTATAGAATGAAGAGTGTTCTAAGGGAAAGGTTCTGGTGAAGTGGTTGTAGAGTGGTGTACTGTCATTTGTTGATGTGGTGGTATAGATGTGCTTGGAACAGACAGGGATTATAGTATGATGATAACAACAACAACAACAACAATAATAATAATAATAATAATAATAATAATAATAATAATAATAATAATAATAATAATAATAATAATAAGGATAATATTGATGATAATTTCTACCATGCAATATTAATTTCTTCTCTTCCTTCTTTTCGTGGATTTATTATATTGTGACTGAAAAATCTATCCATCAATTCTGGAGTGCAGTAGAGCATAGCGATTGGCCATCATCACTCATCAAGTGAAATTCAATGAAGTGTGAAATCTGATTGCATTTCATCATCCGGAAGATCCTTACGCAACATTCTGATCTTCTCGTTCTTTTAAAATACTGGCAACATGAAGGAGGAATTTGGATTTTGTTGATGTATAAAGATTTGCTTCAAGTATCGTACTCACTCACATTTGCACAATACACGCATATGCACACACACACACACACATTCACACAGACACAGACACACACACACAGACACACACACACACATACATATATACATGCACACATGCACATATATATAAATAAGCACATATATTTATAAGTGTGTGTGTGTGCGCGTGCATGTGTCTGTGTAAGTGTGTCTTCATATTAAAAAATATCGTCATCATATATATATATATATATATATATATATATATATATATATATATATATGATAGATCAGGATTCAAGTGAATGAGGCACTTGAATGGTAAGGCACTGGGTCGGTTCAAAAAGTAAAATGTGTGTACAACAGAAACAGAGGAATAGGTTTGTGGGTAGCAAAGTAGAGGCAGAAAGATATTCAGGTTACGCATATGATTAACTGTACCTGGCTGAGTATAATCACGAATGCTGAGGCTAATCAAGGAACGCACACTGTACCAAATGTAAGGTGGTCCATAACGTACTTGGGATTGACACAAGGAGCAGGTTTTGAGTGAGTAGAATAATGAATGAATAGATAACAACAGATGGATCATGTGTCAATTCACTACAGCTGTTTCCCACGAATTTTTGATTGATTAAGGGAGACACTACCTTATGAGGAAAAAACGTTTTCATCAGGTGAATATATGAACGACATTCAAAAACATTATAAGCACCGATGGGATGTGCACCTCCATGATTCTACGACCCTTGCTGGGAGCAAGTGTTATCTCTATTAATCAATTAAAAATTCGTTGGAAACAGCTGTAGTGAATTAACACATTATCCATCTGTTGTTATATGTATATATTATATATTGACTAGCATTGAGATACTTCAGCGATATTTGTATCATTTAGTGAATTGATAAAAAGAACACATTGAAGGCAAGTGTCAGGAGTGGAAACTCCAGAGTTTCAGGCAGAGGCACTCTTCAGGGAAAAGTTGAAAGGAGAGATATTAATGTGAGACAACTGAGTTTTACATCTTCTAAACTAGAAAAACTGGTTGCAACTGATGAGAAATGCAGGGACATGGGATCTTCATACATGAAAAGAATGTGGTAGGAGAGAGATACAGGTGTGAAAAAGGTAGAATGAAAGAGGAATAGAATGAGAGAGCGCGACAGGCAAAGTTGAGAATGAAGTGAAAAGATGAGGTGAGAAAAGAGTTGAAGGACAAGAAAAGGTTTCATGGAATCAGTCCCTTTCCACCTGTGCAACCCAAACCCCTTTTTATTATGAACTTTAAATCATTTTACACAGTGAGCCCTTAAACATTTCTTAGACCATGGCACTACAACATTCTTTTGTTTAGCTGAACTCATTATAACCAAAACACATTAAATCTGCCTTACCATTCTCTCAATTCCTACGCTTTTGCCAGCACTGCAGCATGGATTCGGATTTTGAACTCCAATGTGAAAGACTGCGATAATTCTTCTCATGTTAGCAAATTCTAATTAATATGGTAGAAGTATTTTGTTACTGACAAAAGGGTCACTTTTATGAGATTCTTCTCCAGGCATCTCCAAAGTTAACAATAATTTGATCCTCATGGCCTCTGAGTTTAATGAACATATTAGACAGCATTATGAGGGATTTGCTGGCATTCATGGGAACAAGAACTATAGTACATGAAAGGAATAGGGAATCAAAGCTCCTACCTCACTCAGTCCTCTTATTAATCGCCCTGCTTTATACTGTTGGTATGACTAAGGATGATTGTGGTTCTCCTCTTCTGTTTTCTTCACATTGTATTGCTTCACTCACACTCATTATTCACTTCTCAATCATCACTCCCATCTCTTCTCGGTTCTCCCTTTATAATGCTTCTGATGTGATTGAGGATAGCAGAGGATTTCTTCTGTTCATTATACAATACTTCCAGTTAAGATACCACTACACCTATTCTCACCCTCTCCCCATCAATCTTTTGTACCTCTCACTGGTACAGGACCCACCTACTTTTCATTCAACATGCCATTACTCTTATTATTTAGTCCTTCTGGTCAATCTTGTTGCCTATGGATAGGAGGCTACATTAAACCACTTGTGCCCTGTTCACTCTACCTTTATTCTCCCATCATTGACAACTCGTCATCACCCTGTATCATTCTGTCTGCCAGCAAACTCTTAATTCTTTTCTCCCTTTTACCCTGGGTCTCTGAGTTCTGTCACCTCCCTGTTGTATTGCCTCAAATATACATAACTATCACAGAATATTGATTACTCCCATTACTCATACCACTGTCACACATTTCCATCATCTCTATCATTCATGCCTCTATCGCCCATATTTCTAACCCTATAAAGAAACGGACAAACAAGTAATATTGCGAGGTCCATTTTGTCATGGTGCAGACACAGTTACCTCTCTAGTGTGGGTGCCACTAAAAATGTACCCAATACACTATGTAAAGAGTGAGGTTAAGAGGACCCTTTAGTCTGTCAAAAAAAAATGAAAAAAGAAAGAAAGCAGAGGCACTTTTACAGTGTTATGACAAAAAGTGCTCAGTACCAGTGTTGTTGTTGGTGTTAAGAAGGGCATCCAGCGGTAGAAACCAAACCAAAATGTAACACAAGTGAATGTGCAGACATACCAATCCAACCCATCCAGCATGGATGGCATATGTAAAGTGGTTATATGTTTATATATACGCACACATAGTATATGTGCATATATATTTAGGTGTGCATGCACGTGATTTTTATGTGCATGAGTATATGTGTGTAAGTGTGTGTTTGATTTCATGTGTGGGTATATGGGTGTGTATGCATATATGTGTGAGTGTTTGCATGACATTATTAGTGCAAACCGAGCAGCAAGCTGGCAAAATCAGTAGAACGCCGGGCGAAATGCTTAGTGGTATTTCGTCTGTGGCAATGTTCTGAGTTCAAATTCTGTCAAGGCCAACTTTACCTTTCATCCTTTCGGGGGTTGATAAATCAAGTACCAGGTGAGTACTGGGGTCGATGTAATCGACTATCCCCCTCCCCCAAATTTCAAGCCTTGTGCCTAGAGTAGAAACGATTATTGTGCAAACCATTTCTCATACAAAAACTGTGTCCCATAAGTAAAACAGAATTTAATCATGCTTTATGTCTCTAATCTTGTCAAACTTATGGGACACTCTTCGTTCCAGTGTATATATTCCAGGTACACACACACACACCTCAATCTACATACCCCTCCCTAAACCCCACAATACAACAAGCTTAATAACCAGAAATCTTTTTTATCTCATTTAATTGGACCTTACAAGGAAAACAAGTTGTTTAGTTATTTTGCAGGAAGATTCAGAAATATGAATTCCTTTCCCAAATCTTCTTACGTTTGTTTACCATTTATTTATGCTTGAGGATCTTAAAAACTTAACGGTAGTGACAGTTTTCATCTTCAGCAGATTACTAGCAATTCATCAGAGTGTGTGTGTGTGTGGATGTATGCATGTATGTATGTATATCATTCAGTTTTATTGCCAATAGAGAAAGAGCCAGTTTCTAGCCTAAATCCAAGGCTCCTTCATTGGAATTTCAACATCAACAGGGTATTTTTGTATAAATGTATGTATGTGTGCAGATTTGTTTGTTTTGTTTTATGTATGTATACTCATGCATATAGTTGCATATCTAGACATACTCATATATATTTAAATGATAAACTTCTGGATTTCAACAGTTTCAGTGATGGATTGGATCTGTAGTCTTTGAATCAGCTTTCTCCTTTCTGGTTTTAAGAAGCTTAATTTCTCAAGATTGGTACTTGGGCAGTGTGTTACATGTACCAGCGCCCCAATAATTACAGGTATGAATTAGAATTTGTAATCTAGATAGAGTACCTGTAGATTTTTTTCAATAGCTTAGCATAAGTATTGTTTTTTTTTTGCTGATCTTTAGCTTTATGTTAACATCCGCTGGGCAGTAGATTTCCACAACTGTACACAGTTTCTCTTCCTTATCTCAAATCATTATGTCAGGTCTTTTGTGTTTACATTTTATTAAGGTTTCCACTAGGACATTTCACCAGTACTCCTTTTTATTATGAGTGGCTATGGCTTTTACCATACTGTGGGTTCTTA
>NC_068996.1:56273093-56275125 GCF_001194135.2 Octopus bimaculoides
TCAAAGCAGTCTAGATTGATGCTAAGCCTCTTCCGCCTTGTTTTCATCTTAGGTAGAGGCGGTCTACATCGCTGTTTATGTGGAAATTATGTGTGCTTGTTAGTATCTTCCGGGTTTTCACATCAATGGCTCAGATCTCATCAAGTCTCCACTCAAATAACCCAAATGTTGGTATGAGTACTGGTACTGCAAACACATTGTGGGCCACTCTTTTATTGAATGCAGGGAGTTCTGAGGTCCATATTTTCTTTATTTGACTATAATATTCTTTAGTGACACGTGTTTTGTTACAGGTGTCATTGTAAGATATGTTTTCATCCACCCCTAGACACCTGTAACATTCCTCGTTAGATTCAGGGGAAACAGTTAAATCATTGATGGAGATGTTACTAGTCTGGTCTATAGTTTTCCCTCTTTCACAAATGTTTAGCAACATTTATCCTGACCAAACTCCAACCCTATATCCTTTGAGAATCTTGTAACCAGGTCAAGGCTCTTTTTCATGCATATTCTTTGCATAAAGTTTCAAGTCATCCACAAAGAAACAGTGTGATATTTTGGTATTTCTATTTCCTTGTGAACCAATGAAATAATCTTCAGACTTCCTTAACATGAATGACAAGGGGTTTACAGAAAGTATAAACATCACAGAGAGGCTATCCCCTTGGAGTATGCCTCTCCGATACTGTATTCTGTCAGTGATAATACAGTCACATTTTGTGTTTAATTTCAAGATGGTGACCCACGATGAAGTCAAGTCAGCAATGGCTTTAACTGTGTTCACTGAAACTTTAGCTAGTCGAAGGGCTTCTAGCATCCATGAATGGGAAACAGATTCAAGGGCTTTCTTGTAGTCCAGCCATATTGAAACTATGCTTCCACACCTCTAGCATCACAGTTCTGTTGATTAACAATTGCTCGGCCCATCCCCAGGCTCCCTTCTTCCCAGCTGCTTGTTCTGCTATGATGATGTAATTTCTTTCACAATGTCTTAGAAAAAAGAAGTTTAAACATTCTGAATATAGATACAAATTAAATGATATTTTTTCAAATGCAGAACTGCCGTTAGAATAGCAGAAATACTTGGTAAATTACCCTTATGAAGCAGAAAAAATTGTCAACAAAGACTCCCGCTGAGTGCTAAACTGCCTGCTGACAAATTCATCACAAAATTAGATGCTAAATAGCTAAATGTACAACTACGTGTATAAATATAAACAGATTAACATTTGTTTTCATAAGCATCGAAATGTGTATAAAATGATTCAAATTTGTCAGTTGGCAATTTAGCTTAATGGTAAAGCACCCAACTGGAGTCTTTGGAGGATGCGGGCTTGAATTTCATGGCTGGTTGACACATTTTTCCGTTTTGTAAGGGTAATTTACACAGTATTTCTACTGTTCCAGCATTAGTTCTGTGTTTGAAAACATATATAACCTTATTTGTATTGACGCTTATAAAAACAAATGTTTGTTTATGTTTATACATGTATGCTGTATATATTTTAGACCATAAGTTCTGGCATGCGATTGGCCAGTAGTTTTTTTTTTTTGCCACGTGGGTGGTTCTGCATTTGGGTATCAGTTTTGTCTTTGCTAGAACTGACCAATGTGGTCTGCTATTATTCCTATTGAGAGATTGCTGGTACGGGTTTATAAGACACAGTTGGTAGAATTCGCTTCTACCAGCATCCAACAATCAAATCTCTTCCAGTTGTATGTATGTATGTACGTATGCATCTATGTATGCATGTATATGTGTATGTATGCATATATGTATGTATGTGTACATGTATGTATGTATGTATGTATGCATGTATGTATGCATGGATGTATGCATGGATGTATGATATATATATATATGCATACATGCATACATGCATACATACATACACACACATACACACGCACGCACACACACACACACATATATATACATCCATACATACATACATGTATACAGACGCACACATACACATACATACATACATACAAACATACATACATACATACATACATACATATATATATA
>NC_068996.1:56275978-56278168 GCF_001194135.2 Octopus bimaculoides
TATATGTATATATATATATATATATATATATAATTCAACATGGTGGAGTCTTCATCAGCAACTGAAGAAAAAGAGAGGATGGCTTTCGAAGTCAATCCCCAACAAACACGGAAAGAGGTAGAAGCAAGAGAGCCAACAGCAGCAACAACAGCAATATCGACAAAAACATAGAAAAGCAACAAATGAAAACAACACCAGTACAATCACCGCCATCACAAAAGCCAATCAAAGCAATAACAACAAGGAACAAACAAAAAAAAAAACAGGAAAAAGAAAAAAAAACATTGACGTCAACAACAAACTGAATCAGTTAGGTTTATAAAGGCATTAGTGATAGAGAGAAATAAAATAGAAGGGAACTTAGAAACGTAGAAGAGGCGCTTAGGAAAGGCATTGCAGACAAAGTGCTGGTTACGAGATTGGCCCTGGACCAAATCTTCAACGCTAAAAGCGAAGGTTGTATTGTCAGAGCTAAGGTGCATACTTTAAGACAAAAAGGAACGAAAGCTGCTTGATAGGCCCGAGTGGACGAGGCGGAACGTGGCAACAAAGTCATAATTTGGTCTTTGGTGGACCAAATTTGGTGCACGGTACTCGAGCCCGAGTAGATGTGTGCGGCATTTCAGTAGCATTTCACTCGGTTGTTCGGTATGAATGATAGTCCGGAACGCAAGATGGACTTCGGTACTTACATCGGCAACGTGTCACGACACTCGGTAATCAGGGAGAAGCATTGCGAAATTCCTATAACAACCCCAGAAATACGGAATGCGTTGATGAGTTGCACGGGGGCGGGCGGGCAAATCTCCTGGTTTGAATGGTTTGCCAAACGAGATTAACTTTTGCCTTTTGATAGACATGTACATCAACTGACAGCAGAACGGGAGATTACCTAATTCTGTGCATCGAGGATCTGTGGCATTGTTGAGAAAGGACCCAAACAAGGGAGGTCAAATAGAAAATTTTAGGCTCATAACGCTGCTGAATGCAGATTTCAAAATTTTGGTCATGGTGTTACCAAAGACCTTGTCGTCGAGGAATTGATTGGTGATGCACAAAAATGCACCATCCCAAGCAGATTCATCCACAGCGACTTCCACCTCATGCGATACATCAAAGAGAGGGTGAGTAAAGAAGCCGGCATGGATGAGGCCCGAAACAGTCTACAGCATTCGATAGAGTCGGCGGCCATTCTCACGGCGACCGGTTTGATTCTATTTTCCTTGGTTGGGTCACTGCAATGTATAGCAACATCTGCTCGGTAGTTAAGGTGAATGGTTACCAGTCGGAACCATTCAGCTTCATGCGTTCAGTCTGTCGGGAGTGTCCGCTCTCGTCTCTGCTGTATGTACTGGTTCTAGATCCACTGCTACAGAGGCTGGAGAAGCATCTCCGTGAATTAGCACGTGGTAGAACCGTGTCGACATACGCAGACGACGTCGCCGTCATAGTGTCGAACAACAGGCACATAGACCTGGTCGGCACCGCTCTAAAAGAATACGAAGCGGTGACAGGAGTAAAAGTTAACCGAGAAAAGTTAGTGGGCCGGAGTTCGGTTCCCGGAAAAGCAGAACCATACCGTTCAATAGTAGGACGCTGGACGGAGAGACCGATTATATTACTTGGGGTCTGGTTTAGTCTGGATCTCCAGGTGAAGAACTGGGATGAGGCGATGGACAAGGTGGGCATGTAGAAATGCACTGAGAGAAAGCTATCTCTGAAAGGGCAGAGGAGGCGAATGCTTACATCACCTCCGTATTTATATTACCGCCTTACTGTCATGCTTTGCACCAGTTTAATCCTGACCAAACGGGAGCACGTGCTTCTCCACTTTCTGTAGAAGGGGCGCGCTCCACTGGTCAGGTGCTCCATTTACTGACAACACCTTCTGAATGGAGGGCTGGGCATGATGTGGATGGTGATGCACAGACATTCGCGGAGGCTGTGGCATCTCCAGCGTTTCTTAGACAGTGAGCAGGTGTGATCGTTGGATTTTCCAAAGCTCGTCTCTTTGTCTGAGCTGCAGTACTGGATCAAACGTTGACCGAGGCAGGGCACCTGGTATCTAGAGTATCGTCAGGCGCTTACAGTCCTCAGTCAGTGGATGTTCCACTCTGGCATTCTACAGAAAGTTAGTGTTAGTGGCAGGCAAGTGCGGCGACGTTCTCGCGGATATTCTGGACATCGACT
>NC_068996.1:56278203-56282738 GCF_001194135.2 Octopus bimaculoides
GGGGGGGGTCGGGCTGGGGTCTATAGCTAACTTCCAGTAATCTTTGACCTGACAGTGTTACTGGGGGGAATTGCCAATTCGGGACAAATTTTACAGGCATAGAAGTGCCGTCAGCCGGGCTTTCTCGAAATGCGCACAGAGCTTCGAAACTGTTCTGCACGCTCTCATCTCGGCAGGTGGAAAATGCTCCCGAGAACAGAGTACAAAAATGCCTTGGCGCGTGTGGGAACAAAAGACCCACATCACTCAAGGAAAGAAGTTTGGAACTATTGAGGTGAGATTTGGGACGGAAGAAGAAGCTAGATGTAACTCCGTAACCACTTTGAGGAATGACACCTTTTTCTTAATCCCCAGCTATCGCGGCCAACGTCTTGCCAAGATTATGGTACTGAATGTGCCGCCAGAAATATCTATTACCTGGTTAGTGGCGGCCGTCTTGGCAGGTTTAGAAGAAGACGAAGTCACAATACTGGAGGTCAAGAAACTACCTAAGCAAAACTGGATAGGTATAGGTATGGAACTGACCTTGTAATGCAAGCAGGACCATATCGAACAGTTGCTCGATCTAATCAATCTCCCGGGTTGTACTCACCTGTCAGTGGTAGCGGAGGGTAGAAAGCCAAGATGCTTAAAGGCTTTATGCCCTGAAACAAGGAAAAATAAAGTCCCCCTGCTGCCAGCATTACAAATACCACAAGTGCAAAATCGTAAACAAATGTTCAAGACTCCTACATCTATTCCCACAGCGACGCTCACACCCAGTCCCAAACCAAGACAAAGAAGGAATCAACCCTCGGTTGCCATTGAAAAGCAAGTTTTTCCTGAATGTTCATCCTCCCAAACCAACATCAACTGCAACGACATGGTGAAGGAAGAGTTGCACAATCAATGGATCACAGGGATGGATAAAAATGGGGGTAGACGAAGGAGAAAGAGAGTACGTAGTCTTACACCAAGAAATCAACAAAAACTTATTCTGAAACCACAACTGCAACAAAAACAATAAGAACAAGATCAAAAACTTCAAAAACAACATCAACAACAGCATGAGGTCACGGAAACACAGAAACAACCAATTACAGAACTTCAAAAATATTCATCAGACTGTAGACGAAATGTATCCATTAGTTTCACTGTTGTGAACAAGTATAGCAGTGAATTGATGGATTTTGTAAGTCAAAGCAAAAAGAAAATAAAGGCAATGGGAAAAGAATTTGAGGATTTCATCCTCAAAACTCCCAGGGACAGAGTATTAATTAAAACGTCGTCAGACGTTCATAAAACTATAATAAAAAAAATTCCCAGGTAGTGTGGGGACTTGAAAAAATCTGTTGATAGAAGGCTGTTGGAAGGGCCTTTTAAGTATTTTTCGCCAGTAGAGAAGCCCGGAACTTCCGGGCTTCTCGAAAATCAAGGTGAATAATTTCCTCATTTTATTTTTCTGACTAGCATGGCTGTGCTGAGAATGGGGTGTGTGAATGTGCATGGCCTGGGATCAGCTTGGAAGCAGGGTCACTTGCTCAATGACCTCAGGTCACTTGATTTGGATGTGGTTGCCATTAGTGAAACAAGGATTTCCGGAAAACACGCTCTAGCATCCATTTTCGAGGACTACGAGGTATTCTCATTTTGTGGTCTATTGGAAACGAGTGGCACTGTAGCAGTGCTACTCCAGAAATCCTTAAATCTCCAAGTACGTGCTATCTTCCTGGACCCGGATGGTAGGGTGGTGGTCCTGGACCGAATAGCAGCGAAGGTAGCGCCTTTAGAATCGTGGTGACTTATGATCCAAAAGGAGCTGGAAGGCCAGATTTCTTCAGGCGTCTAGAAACATTCTTGGGAACGTCTTGCACTTTAGTACTAATGGGGGACTGGAATAGTATTTTGGACGCACGGAAGGACTGTGTGGATTATTTTAGCACATAGTCGAAGTGGGTGTAAAAGCCTCGAAAATCTGCTCAGGACTTTCCAGCTTTCTGCCAGGTACCGACTGGATTTCCCTGATGTGCCAGTGTGGACATGGAGTAACCACAATGGGTTATCCAGATTGTATTTAGATAGAGTATTTGTTAGGTCAGAGGATAGGGATAGCATAGTTTGTCCACAATTTAAATTGGTTGGCTATACAGAACACAAATTTGTGATATGTTCAGTCTATGTAGATAATACCCGTAGACAAGGACTCTGTTACTGAAAGTTGAATGCCTCCTTACCGGCTCACAAAGACTACAGGGGCCGGATTAGCGAACTAGTTAAGCGGCAGTTGTTGGAACCGGTGGTGGATCGCTCTGAAGAGAGCGATTAGAATCGATAGCTTTTAGCAAAGATTTAGCAATAGAAAGAAATAGATTAGAGGGAGAACTAGTTAGCAAACTAGTAGAGGCATCGTGACCGACGTCTTAGCAGTGAGAATGGCCCTTGACCATTTCCTTGATGCGAAACACAAAGGATGCGTTGTCAGAGCTAAGGCCCATGCGCTAAAGCACAAAGGAACTAAAACCGTCCGATGGGCCCGAATAGTAGAGACGCAACGTGGAAACAAAACCACAATCAAGCCTTTGACAGATCAGGATGGACGTATGCTACTCGGTTTTGAGTAGATGTGTGTGACTTTCCAGCAGCACTTTGTGCAGCTGTTTGGAGGGGGTGATGGGTTGACGACGGGAGCGAACTTTACTTCGTACCAAGACGGCCTATCAAGGCTCTCGTTGACGGACGCGAGATTATGCAAAAAGCCGATTACTGCCTTTGAAATACAGGAGGTGATGAATGATTGCACAAATCGCCCGGTTTGGATAGTCTGCCCTACAAATTCTATGTTTTCAATCCAGATTTGTTTGGCAGTTTCTTGGCAGATATCTAGAGTAATTGGCAGAAGAACGGGAGAATTCCTAGTGCTGTTATCCGGGGTGTAGTAACACTGCTGAGAAAGGACGCCTACAATGGGGACGTACAAGGGAATTTTCGGCCCATAACTCTGATAAACTCAGAGTTTAAGATTTTGGCCAAGGTGCTAGCGAAAAGGTTGGCGTATGTCATTGGTGGTCTGGTCAGAGAAGCACAAAAGTACGCAATCCCGTGCAGGTCTATCCATAACTGCCTCCACCTTATGCAATACATCAGAGAGAGGGTTGAGACTAAAGTTGGCTTGGGTGGGGCCCTGATCAATTTAGATCTGTCGAAAGCTTTTGATAGGGTTGACCATCACTACTTAGAAGCCATCCTTAAAACAGATGATTTCGGACCCGTTTTCAGAGGCTGGATTGCTGCAATGCACAACGGTACCTGTTCGGTGGTCAAAGTAAATGGCCACCTATTGGAACCATTTAATATCGCACGTTTGGTCCGTCAGAGCTATCTGCTGTTGCCTCTTCTGAATGTGCTGGCTCTTAAGCCACTGCTGTGGAAGTTGGAACAGTTAAGAGGCCCGCCTTTCGAAATTGGACTCGGAAGGGCAGCATCATGGTGTCGGACGCCTCTGAAGTGGAGAAGCTTGGCTCCATTGTAAAGGAATATGAGTTGGTTGCAAGGGTTAAAATCAATGCTGATAAGTCGGTGGGGTTGTGACTGGGCACATGGAGAAGTAGATTGATGCTGTCGGATGGCGTCGTCAGACACTGGACAGACGGACCAGTTAAACTGCTCAGGGTCTGGTTTGATGCCGACCTCCAGGTAGAGAAGAACTGAAAAGAGCTGATGAACAGCTAAACAGAGATCTTGGATGGGTAAAAGCAATCAAAGAAAAGAAAATGGTGAGGGGAAAATACAGGAATGAACTGCACAGAAAGTACAAGTTAGACATTTTAATATCACATGCAAGAAATTTTGTTTTTGTCTACATTTGAAATATAAACAAAATATAAACAAGTTTCTATTTTGCATACCTCATCTCCCTCATCTTGTTCTCATTTGTCAGTCAAATCTTCATTCATCAATTTTAATTTTAAATTACAAATCTATTTATTTAACTCATTGGAACAATTTCAAGAATATAATTTTGCTCATGGGATTAGATTTAGCATCACTAGTACAGAATTTTCAGTACTAATCTTGTTTGAAACATCTGAGATCTTAAATCCTTTAAGATTATGTTGCCAATCTATTTAAAATATCTTCAATTTGCTCCATTAGCATCATTGCATTTAGTTTATCATTTTGCTGGAAACACCGTTTCACTCTTGCTGATTTTAACAAGTTACTGATGATATATAAAGCTATCATGATGCTTATCCTGTCAGTAAAAACATCATTGTTTGCAAAACCCATTTTAGTCAGTATGAAAAATTAATAATGATAATAATAATAATAATAATAATAATAATAATAATAATAATAATAATAATAATAATAATAATAATAAACAATAATAACAATAACAGCAGCAACAACAATAATAATAACAACAACAACAATAATAATGATAATAATAACAACAATAATAACAACAACAACAATAATAATAACAATAACAACAACAACAATAATAATAATATTAATGATGAATACGACGACGACAACAACAACAATAATAATAA
>NC_068996.1:56283650-56284681 GCF_001194135.2 Octopus bimaculoides
ACAAAGACCTGGAAATAGAGGTAACTCGAATGTGGAATCTAAAAACAGAAACAATTCCTATTATAGTAGGTGCCTTAGGTATAATAAAAAAAATATTCAGACAAATACATAACAAAAACACCAGGACTTACAAATATATATAACATACAGAAAATTGCACTACTGGGTACTGCACACATCCTACGCAAAACACTTTCAATACAGTAACCATAAGAACACCACAGCAAACCACAGCACATACCCAAGGCGCACAGAGCTGCGCTCGGTAGTGAAGTGAAAGCACGTTATAAAAATAAAACTACTGAACAATAATAATAATAATAATAATTCAGCAATTGTAGTTGCAGAGGAGGTGAAATCAATAGCAAAGCAAAGTACGTTTGAACAATTGGCTGATAGGTGGGAACAAATATGTGCAAGGCAAATATGTGGTCTGTAGCAAACAAGAAGGTGTAGACCAGAAGCACCCCCGTTAGTGGCTATGGAGCTCAGGGCTAAAAGTAGAGAAAGCTTTATTGTGACTGCTCAAGATCACAGCTTATTGACCCGGAACTATCAAACCAATGCAATGACAAATGGTGTAGACCCAAAGTGCGGATACTGCAATGATGTGATTGAATCAGTGGACCACCTAATCTCTGGATGTAAGCTTTTAGCACCTGTAAAGTACAAATCAAAACATGACACAGTTGGCCAATATCTACATTGGATAATGTGTCAGCATTATAAAATCAAAACTGCTGACAAATGGTACAAGCACCACCCTGAGGCTGTAACTGAGGGAGAAAATGTAACTATTCTTTGGGACTTCCCAGTATGAACAGACTGGACCATCAAGGCCAAGAAACCAGATATTGTTGTGAAGGACAAAAGCAATAAAGTCTGTTTATTGATTGACATGAGCAAACCCTGTGACCATAATAGCTCGGCAAAAGAATTTGAGAAGCTCAGAAAATATAAAGATTTGCTAATTGAAATCGAAAAGATGTGGCATCTGAAGACAATTACAATACCAGTGATTGTAGGAGCAC
>NC_068996.1:56286172-56288679 GCF_001194135.2 Octopus bimaculoides
GTGTTATCATGTACATTGTTTTGTCTTGGTATAAAAAGATGGGCTTCAGCAAATATTCTGCTCAATACCACAGATTTGCTTGTCAGTTGTTTGACCTTAACCAGTTGAGCATGTCCCTTGGTGGCTGAGAATATGTGAATCTCTGATTACGAGCAGAAGTAGTGAGAGAGCATCATAAGCATGTGTTGGGAGGAATTCTTTGGGCTTTGAATAATTAACATTGGAAATATGGGTGTTTCGTTCAACATCCTTAAACAACCCTTATTCAGGGACCTTTTGTGCGGGATGGGTTACTCAACCTGAAGAAAATTCTAACTGGGCCCCACCTGCGAGGTCATGCGCTGTTTATCTTGATATGAGATCTCCATATCGCACACGTATGGTTGTGATGCATGTGTCTGGTGTATCCTCATCAGACAGGTAGTCTTGATGAGTATAATGGGCTTCGTATATTTGTACCCCAGTTTTATTTTGATGGCATGCGCTGCTCTCTCACTCAATAATAATGATAATAATAATAATAATCTTTTCTACTATAGGCACAAGGCCTAAAATTTTTGGGGAAGGGGTTAGTTGATTACCTGACTGGTACTTATTTCATCAGCTCTAAAAGGATGAAAGGCAAAGTGAACCTTGGCAGTACAATCACCAGTACAATTTACAGAGCTAGCAGAGGTCAATTGGACTACCTTATTCAGGCTATATGAATGTTGTCTCAAGACACTGAGATGATATAGAGAAATGGCTGTTATTGAACTGAGGAGAGGGCAAAAAGTAGACAGCAGTGTAGAACGACTTCCAGATTATGAGTGGATAAGAGAAGTGAATGGAGGTGGTTACAAGTATCTTGGTGTTTTACAATTTGATCAGTTGATGAACATCAAAATGAAGGGAAAAAATTATTATAAATATACCAGAAGAGTGAAAAAGTTATGTAGATCCAAGCTGAATAGAGGAAATCTGATTAGAGGCATCAACACTTGGACTGTAGGTGTGGTGCGCTACTGTGCAGGAGTTGCAGAGTGGACAAAAGAAGAACTGATCAACATGAATAGAAAAAGCTAGGAAGGTAATAGCTATGCATTGGGTACCTTCAGACCAGAAATAACGTATCGGGGCTTTACTTAACTAGGAAGGAAGGGGGCATAGAAAGGTAGAGCTCAGACCATCTATTCCCAGTGACTTCTCTCCTGTGCAACTATCCAATGCTTCCCATATTTCATAAACCTTTACAGAATTCCTCATCCCCAGTCAAGAGCTGCAGCACACCCTCGAGGTAGGCAGTAAAGTCCACTCTTGTCTCCAGTTCACCATCCAACTAAGTGAAGTGACACTGGAAAGCTGCACACATCTGCTTGCAAGTGAGTGGCACATGCCCCACTCTATCCATCAAACATCAAATTGTGGCTTTGCTTTGTAAGTTATATCTTTGTCACCTGGTTTATGTTCGCTGCCTGTCTTAGAGCATGTACCATAGCTCTCATAATGCAGCCTTTGCACTTAGCATTAAAGAATTGGTCAAGGGCCAATCTCATCACCAGCATGTAAGTCACAATGCCTTTCCTAAGTGATTCTTCAGGATTACTAATTCCATTTTAGAATTCCTTATCACAATTTTCTTACTAAACCATATTGATTCTAATGTAATTACTCTTTTCAAGGTTAACCACTATTAATCATTAATAATTAGTCCTGTTAGCTCCCTCTTAACTAACTATCTAATCCAGTTCTCTAGCATGTTGAGAAAGACACTTTCAGTTTTCAATAACCTTTGTCTTTTATACAGCCTGTCTATGTCAACCATACAAATCACAAATTTGTGGTCTGTGTAGCTGACCACTTTAAGCTATGGACAGTCTATGCTGTCCCTAACTACTGGCCAACAGAACGATCTATCAAGATATGATCTGGATGACCTGAAGTGTTTTGCTTATGTTCACGTGGATGCATTCAGGAAATTCAGCTGTAACCTGTCAGTCTGTTGGAAATGTTTAAGCAAGTTTGCAAGGCTTTTACACCACCACCTCCCATTAGCTAGCACCACACAATCAGGACATACATTTGAGATATATACTATTGAAAGCATTCTGAACTGTGACATTTGCCTCATGAAAAGCACATGTTCTTGGTGTATAGTGTCGAAAAGCATAGATAACTATCTGCAGCAGATGAAGGTTGTTCAGTAGCACCAGTGGAATTGTTTTTGCTTTTTAGCTCCACCAGTTGCAAGTGTCCAGATACTGTTTGTCAAATAAACATTGGATTCTGGTCAATGCTGTTAAACAGTGATTCGAAGAGCCATTCATTTTGTATTTATCTGAAAGACTGAATAAAAATGTAATTGTATGTGACAGAAGAAGTAACACTTCAAATTAGTGATGTTATCATACTTTAAGTATGTATTCAGCTAAAAGGAACATACATACATACATGCATACATACATATATGCATACATATATATGTACACACACACACACACACACACACACACACACACACACACACA
>NC_068996.1:56289482-56290467 GCF_001194135.2 Octopus bimaculoides
CAGGTGGCACATAAAATACACCATTTGAGCGTGGCCGTTGCCAGTACCGCCTAACTGGCCTCGTGCGGGTGGCACGTAAAAAGCACCCACTACACTCTCTGAGTGGTTGGCGTTAGGAAGGGCATCCAGCTGTAGAAACTCTGCCAAATTAGATTGGAGCCTGGTGTAGCCATCTGGTTTGCCAGTCCTCAGTCAAATCGTCCAACCCTAGCTAGCACGGAAAGCGGACGTTAAACGATGATGATGATGATGATGATGATGATGATGATGATGATGAAGAGATAAGTTATTCTAGTGGATATCATATTGTCTCTCAAATTCGGTTTAGATGTCGGCTATCCACAACAATCCATTTTATGGTACTCAACCTTAGAAAGAAAAACTGGTACTAGTAATACCAGCAGAGGTGATTATAAGACCAGCATACCATCGAATATAACCAGTAACCAATATTACCTTCAACTGAATACCAACACAGAATGCTTGTTTGAATTAGTGATGATCACTTGATGGAATTGCAGCAACTAGGATGCATAATTGCATGCAGAGCAATGTGCAGCTGCTGCAGTAGAAACATATGTTGGTCATTGTTATATTTGCTAAGCCAAGTGAGACCAAAATCCAAGGCCTCTGCCAGGGATGTAGCCAGCCCACTTACGCGTAACATTCCTTCATTGAACATTTGAGCAAGATCGTTGCCAGTGCCGATGGACTGGCTCCTGTGCAGGTGGCATGTAAAATACAGCATTTCAAGCATGACCGTTGCCAGTACTGCCTGACTGGCCTTTGTGCCGGTGGCACGTAAAACACCCACTACACTCTCGGAGTGGTTGGCATTAGGAAGGGCATCCAGGTGTAGAAACTCTGCCAAATCAGATTGGAGCCTGGTGTAGCCATCTGGTTTCACCAGTCTTCAGTCAAATCGTCCAACCCATGCTAGCATGGAAAGCGGACGTTAAACGATGATGATGATGATGATGATGAT
>NC_068996.1:56290603-56292274 GCF_001194135.2 Octopus bimaculoides
TATATATATATATATATATATATATGTATATATATATATTTGTGTGTGTGCAGGTAAAGTTCACATTGCAGCCACATAGTTTTGGTTCCAACCCCACAGTGAGGCACTCTGGATATGTGTATTCTACTGTAGTCCAGGGTTATCCAAGCCTTGTGAGTGAATTTGGTAAATGGAAACTGCATGGAAGCTTGTCATATGTATGTGTGTGCATATTTGTTTGTTTGTGTATGTGGCTGTGTGTGGACGAGTATGTCTGTCTGTTTGTGTGTTTTCTTCCAGATTGTTCCATAGCAAGTGTTGGTAACTCTGTCATTTTGTTTCATTAGATCGTTGCAAGTGATACCCTATCAACAAGAAAGAAGGAAAAGATAAAATAAAATAAAATAAAATAATATATATATATGTTGTGTGGGGTGGGGCTGCATGCATCTTTATGCTTGTCTCTCAGCACTTGATAACTGGTGTAGGTTTGTTTACCCCCACTCCAGAACTTGATGGTCCAACTAAAATGTGACTGATAACCAAAGTACGATGTTTTAAAACCATGAACTGGAATCAGACCAGTCAAGTAAAAAACAAAAAAAAAAAAGCTTCATTATGTTGCCCCAGCTTGGCCACTCCTGGTGACTAAGACAGGAGTAATGGTATGATATATAAAATATCTTCAAAAATCATTAAAAACTAGAAATTTCTAACAAAAGCAGTTTGAATAATATAAATCATTTAAATGTTTCAGTTATTAGACCGTGGTCATGCTAGGGCACCAGCTTCACGGTTCAGCTGAACGAATCAACTCCACTCCTTATTTTTATTTTTCGTAAATTTGATACTTAATCTATCCATTTCCTTTGCCAAACCAGTGTTATGAGGACGTAAACAAACCAGCACCGGTTGTCAAACAGTGGTGGGGATAAAGACCAGATCCTTATGTATGAGTTTCTTTCTAGATTCGTTGAAGAGGCATTGGTCAGACTGAGCCTCTAGCAGAAGCCACTTGCCCAAAGTACCAGTCATTGGAATTGAACCTGGAACCATGTGGTTGGGAAGCAAACTTATTATCATGAAACCACAGACAAATTATTCCCCACCCCTGAATTTCAGGAGTTTACCCTGAAATCCTAGAATTTCCATTATTCGAGAGTGAGGTTGTGAATTTCCTCAGATTAGTGTTGCAGATTTAATCTAGATTATCCAACTTGAAATATGTAAAGATGTTACAACTATGGAGAGGTTTAAAAAAATCATTATTACGACAGTAGTTGTCTCCCTTCGATCATTTTTTTAAAAACTTCGATTTCTACAGTTTTTTTTTTATATAAATTTTTCCAGAGTTTCAACGTAAAATAGCAACAATAGATATTAGAAGAACCATAATCGATATAGAAAGCAGAAACTTTTTTTGCAAAACGAAGATTACTAGAATTCATTTGTGGATTGATGTCAAAAATGTAGGCTGGTGTGGATGTATGCTGAGCAGTTTGCTTCCAATCGATTTGGTTTTGGGTTCGGTCCCATTACATGGCAAGGGATTGAATTGGGTAGATCGAAACTGAATATACATATGTATACACGCACAAACACACACACACACACACACATACACACACACATGCAGAGAGAGAGAGGGGGGGAGAGAGAGAGAGAGAGAGAGGGAGGGAGGGAGGGAGAGAG
>NC_068996.1:56292284-56296962 GCF_001194135.2 Octopus bimaculoides
GAGGGAGAGAGAGAAGAAGAGAGAGAGAAAGAGAGAGAAGAAGAGAGAGAAAGAGAGAGAAGAAGAGAGAGAGAAAGAGAGAGAAGAAGAGAGAGAGAGAAAGAGAGAGAAGAAGAGAGAGAGAGAAAGAGAGAAGAAGAGAGAGAGAAGGAGAGAAATAGTGATGTATACAAACATGCTTGTTCTTGATATATAAAATATACATAGTACATATACACGTGTAAATATAGGGATATATACCGAGAAAGAAAAACTGAAAATATTAAGATAAACACTCGTGTAAAGGCATGTAGACATTTATTTATTTACAGAACAAATTTACATGGAGTAAAAAAAATGCAGAAAACTAAGAGGAGAGGGCATGGTATTTCAAGTCCGACAGCTGTTTCTGGGGGCTCGGATTTACGTAATAGTTGAAATGTTATCAGATGGAATGTGCAAAAAAGTCAAGGATATGCAAACAGTAGTTGATACATATAGAAATTACCGTAAAGCCGGTCTACGTCTTCAGGGTAGAAAGATTGCGAACTAGCGGTTTAAATTCGAGAGAATTTAAGTGTAGAATATGTGAAGGGGACGAATAGATGTAAGTGTAAGGAAGATGTAGGCGGTTTGCGAAGGCGGGGCTGAAGCAGAAAAGAGACAAGAAGAAGAGAGGCAGAGCAAGGAGAGGAAGTGGGTGAGTGACCAGAGGATTGAAGGAAGTAGAAATAGAAGAGGTAAGTCGGGAAATGAGTGGGAATGGGTGGGAGGGATAGTGTTTTGAAGACTGGCGTTGTTGTTGTCTGTGTTGACAGCAAGTGTTATTAAGTAGGGGTGGTGGTGGCTATAAAAAGAAGCGATGAATGAAGTAAGGAGTGGGAGTGGGATAGCGAGGCCAGAGGGACTACTGAAAAAAGGGAAGTAGGTACAATGAAGGAAGGGAATGAAATGAAGGGAAGGGAGCTAGTTATAGACGCCAGCAAGAAGGCGAGGGGGAAATTCGAAGAATGAAGCAGGGTTGGCGGCAGAGGAAGGATACTGAAGCGGGGAGAAGGGTATGAGGGTGAATAAGGAGGGGTAGACGGAGAGAGAGAAAAGTGGGATCAGTTGGTAGCAATGGTAATGGTAGTGCTAAGTGGTTCTAGTTGAGGATTAAGCTAGGAGGAGGAGGAGAAGGAATTCGAGGGATAAAGATGGGGTGGTGGCATAGAAGGATGTGCTAGGTAAGGAGGAATGTAAGAGAATCGATAGAGAGAGAAATATATATTTAGGAGAGGGATAAGTAGAAGGGATATGTTGTTAGCACAGCTAAGTTGTAACTCAAGGTTAAATCGTAATGGGGGTGATTGGTTATATAGTCTTTATGTAATGGGCAAACGATGAATAAAATTTGTGCTTACATGAAAGAATTACATCTAATAATCTATTGAGTAATAAGGGGTTGTGATGGCGAAGGATGGTGAGTGAATTCCTTATACACAATTTACAAATTCGGAGGCTAATACTGAACGGAGGATCCTCGCAATATGGACAAGGTTAAGGTATAAGGAATATTTCGGGACTTCAAGTTGTGTATGGAAGTTGCTCGACATGTAGATAGTTCAGAGATTTTATTAGAGAAAGAATTCATGTGCGCTCGGTAGCGGCACTTGAAATCGAGTGTGCCGCTAATGTAGGCTCTTGCCTGATGGGAACGTGGTGTTATGACCCGACATTTTTAGACTACGTTATTGCGTAGACAAACTTCCGATTGGACAGAATTGAGAGACCCAGCAATTTCAAGTTTTCCTACAAGCACGGGTTGGAATTGGTCCCTGCAGAGGTCTTGTTCATATGGTCAGTTACCACCAAAGAGGTACGGGGGTGGGGTATTATCAGTACCGGTTTTGGGCTGGGAGGGAGCATCACCGCTGTTATATAAGGTAATGTTGGTAGTAGTATGGGAAGTAGCATTATGGTTGGTATTATTGAATTGGGTGGGGTTTCTAAGGGTTGTATTGAGTCGTTGAAGTTTGCGTCTATTAGAGGAAACAATTATGGATCCTAAATTAGGCGTGGTTGAGGAGGAGGTTTTTAATAGAAGATTTGTTACAGTTAGGGTAATATTTATGCTGTGGTGGGAAATAGGAGTTTAGAAATTTTTAAAAAAAGCTTAGGTTGAGATTTACCTTGAAGGGAGAAAGGTGACGCAAGCTACATGCTCTCTTGCTTCCTGCCCTTGGAGGGTTTAGAACGTGGAGGTATAATGGGTAAATATACATAAGGAGGCTTGAGGTATTATATCTTCGAGGTCGCCAGAGGGGCGAGCGACCACGGCACGTTGGTATGTAGTTGTAGCTTGATAGAGTGGATGGGTGGAAGTACATCTGGTCGGGCCAGCGTCTGCATTAGAAAAGTGAAGTGCGAGTTTAGCTTCAAGTTTAATGTTGGGGATATAGGAGAACTCTGCAATAAAACTTCCACTTTAGGAATGACTGGATATTGCGGCTTGTGTACAAGCAAGAAGTAGAAAAAAGTAACTTTTTATTGTTAAGGAAGCTTGTAAATTTTCCAGGGAACTTGGCGTTAACTCTGAAATCACTGCTATCAAGAAAGCCAAATGAATCAAGCAGACTGCTAAAAGGAACAGGCAGAAACAAACTGAGGAGCGGTGGGACAACTAATCCATGCATGGACAATATATTCTTCAAAGTCAGAATGCTAATGTAGACAACAACACTTGTTTCAAATTTCGGCCCAAGATCAGCAATTTCGGGAAAGGGATAAGTCGATTAAATTGACCCCAACGCTGGTAGTTATTTAATCGTTCCACTCCAGAAGCATGTGTTGCTTTGATTTACCATTCTTTCATATTCAGGTAATCGGGTTTCATACAAAGCGGCTATGTCGATGTTGCAGCTCTCCTTTGCAACTAGAGCAGTCTGGCACTCAGGTCTTTCAGATCTTATATTATCAAGTAGTGTTCTAACATTCCATTTAGCGATGTTCATTGTTTTCCTGCATCCTACCTTATTCTTTACCGGCTGCCAGAACGCGAGCGAACCAGCGCAGACCTTGTTTACATGAGCGACGTCTGATCAGGTATGAGAATCTTTGCCTTTGTCATTCACCTGAGAACTGCTTGCAAAATCATGAAGTGAAACTAGTTTTTGTAATTGGCTAGGACCACCCTCTGGATACAACATTAATATTGTCCAGTAGGTAACGACAGATCAAGATATGCTGGCATCAGTGTCTTACTGTAGCGGCTGGTCAGATGATATGTTTGCTTATCTCCGCACTTGGGTGAAGCCATAGGTCACCATCTGGGAGTGGTTTATCATAGACATATGTACAAATTATTGGATGGCTGTTGACTCTCATGAGTTTCTCTGCCCTTTGCGAGGCTTTTCTTTTAGTCCCGCAGGATGTCCAATAATCACCCTCCTCACCAAGTAAACTTGGTGGGGTTGCTGGTTTAGTCGCCGACGATCCGACTATGCAAAAGGTTGTACAGGGTTAGATGTTATCAGTAGCCCTGCGAAGTGACCTGATACACTACTATCGCTACCAACACTTTTAGACATTATTATCATTACTGTTATTGCTAGCACTGTTATTAAAATTATTACTACAATATGTTGGTATTGTTGTCTGTGTCAGTCGTAGCTCTGTAGTTACGATGAATCTGTTGCTGCTGTCGTCATTAATATTTTGAGAGCTGTTGTAAATGGTTTTGTCACTGCAAAGTCACCCGTAAAAAGTGATTTGCCTCAGGGAACGGTTCTAGGACCATTATTATTGACCATCACCCTATCAAGTATAGGATCATAAGTGCAAAAATATCAATGGCTATCCAAACACTAGAACATACCGTCACACTCCAAAATAAGCTCAATCTCATTTATTAATAACATACACACACATAGACTTCTCACACAAACTTAAACACATACACACAGTTAACACAAATATACACACACAATTAAAACTTCAGACACACACACAGAGTTACCACCATACGTACACACGCTACCACGCGCACACACACGCATACACACACACCGCGCACACATACACATACAGCTACTGCTACGCACACACACACACACGCTACCATACATACACACGCTACCTTACATACACACGCAGGCTGGCAGAAACGTTAGCACGCCGGGCGAAATGCTTAGCGGTATTTCGTCTGCCGCTACGTTCTGAGTTCAAATTCCGCCGAGGTCGACTTTGCCTTTCATCCTTTCGGGGTCGATCAAATAAATACCAGTTACGCACTGGGGTCGATATAATCGACTTAATCCGTTTGTTTGTCTTTGTTTGTCCCCTCTGTGTGTAGCCCCTTGTGGGTAGTAAAGAAATAACACACGCTATCACATACACACACACACATACCGACCATCTTCATACTCTCCTGTCCCAGAAAGCACTTTCTGTTCATTCCTTCTATTTCCGATCATTTCAAAACTGTAACGTCACGTGGACTGTTGGCCACTTTTTTACCCTCCGTCTTCCTTCTTTCCCTTTGGATCTTCCTGCTTTTCCTGTTTCCGAAGAAGAGCTATTCTCGAAACGTAAAACAACTACTATTTTCCTTCTATGAGCGTCATACTAATACATTGCTTGTGCTGTGTCTCTACGTTTGTCTTTTCCTGTTTCTCTGTTTTTTTCAATTGATTTTATATATATATATATATATATATAT
>NC_068996.1:56297024-56299508 GCF_001194135.2 Octopus bimaculoides
TGAACAGGATTGGGGATTATAAGTCGTGTATTAGCGTGTGTATATATAAATATATAAAAATAAAAAGATAAAGAGAGCAAAGGTAAGGTTGGAGAAGTATTTTATGGATAGAGTCTTACAGCTGTTTCTGGTAAGATCCAGTACTTCCCTTCATCGGAGACAGAAAAAATAAAGTAATCTATTATTATATCCATAGGCGGATATTTTTAGTATGAAGTGGCAAAGAGTGTGATGTGCTGAAAAAAAGAGAGAACAGTACTTGAAGTGTAGTTTCATTCCAGTGGTAAATATCCGTGCAAAGTAATCCATGTGTGGATAATCCGGAAATTTATGTTGGAGCGAAAGTTGATATAGCATAGATAGCAGAGGTACATATATTCTAGGAAATACTAGTTCTGAGCAGATTAGATTATTGCTCACAGCTTTGGTCTTCTAACTCATCCTGTCTCATGAGAGAAACTGAAGGGTTACAGATAACATTCACCTATAAAATATGTTCGGTTAAAAGTCTTAACTACTGGGAACGCCTGAAAGCTTTCTGTGTCTACTCTCTTGAACGCCGAAGAGATAGATGTTCTATCGTATACATATGAAAACTTCGGTATTAGAGAGAATCTTACTACACGAACTGGTCGACAGCTTCCAAATAAAACCTTCGAAATCATGAGCAAAACCACTGTATTGAACCAGTCTGATATTTAGAGGTCCTCAACTGTTCGACTGCTTACTTATAGAAATAAGAAATATAAAAGGAACCTCTACTGAAACATCGAAAAACTCCTAATGATGATACCAGACCAGCCAACCATTCAAGGACACACTCGGGAAAGATCAGCTGCCTCAGACTCAATCAGAAACCAAATTTCAGTCATAAAGCGGCAACAAAACCGATATAAAATAAATTCAGACGGTGCTCATACATGGCCGTAGTCTTACGACTGAATGCATTAAAAGAATAACTGCATCAGCTTATAATGAGAAGTGGTCGACTTCTACTGAAGAATATTGTGATTAGTTATAAGAGAATGTAAGACGGCGATCAGGCAGAACCGTTAATACGTGGGACAAAACAAAATCCTATCGTAATTACTTCCGGCTCTTCACGCTCTGCGTTCAAATTCCGCCGAGATAGCCTTTGCTTTTTATCCTTTCAAGGTCGATAAAATAAAGTATCAGTGGAGCACCGGAGTCAATGTAATCGGCTGCTCTATCCGTTTAAAATTGCTGGCCTTGTGTTAAAATCAAAAATTATATTATAAACGCCAATTAGAAGGAAATTAATAGAAAAGAGAGAAACAGCATCGTCAGTGTGTCTGTGTCTTTGCTATGTCTCACATATGTAGGGAAGTGGTTATACACCATTAGGTGTACTCCGCTTCCGTACATTAAATTTCTTGAAGAAACAACGGAACGCAGATTCTGAACTATCAACACAACAATATTTATTACAATAGAATCCAGCAGCACTTCGCCCTTTGGTTACTGAGACGCCGTCAATGATGTTGCGTGGTTATTTGTCTAACTACAGAGTTGGATTGTTGGAGAGAGGCTGCTACGACGTCTAGGCCCTTCGTCGGCCAGGGTGAAAGAGGGTGAAAAGAAGCGCGAAAGCTTGGATATCGATGACTACGCATGCGCATGAGACTCTTCCTGTATTCCTTCCGGAACTAGTCCCTGCGCATGCGTGGATAAAAACTCCGGAAATGTCATCTGCTATAAGGCGTCACTACATGGCTCCCCCTCGAGTGCCGAAAGCACGAAAATAGAAAATTTGGAGCGGCGCCTGAGGCAAGATGGCCACCGAAACCACCCACAAGATGTGGCACAAACACACACAAGGAAAAATCAAAGAAATGATGTACACTTGTGAGATACATGCATGCAATGTACAAAAGAATTGACAATGACAAAACAATCGTGATGACAACTGTCCAGGAAACTGGAATCACGCGATGTAAAAGACTGATTTTTTTTTGTTTTTTTCTGAAAGGAAAGAAAATATATGAGTGCACAAGTGTGTGTGTGTGAGAAAGTAACGCATAACATAGAAAGAGTGACTATAGAGTAAAACCAGTTCGTATTAAAGTTCCACGAGGAGAATAGAATGTTCATACGTAGGAAGTTGTGGTCAAGGAGCAGAGCTGTAGGTGAACGTCAAATGCTGGGACCTGTGTTACCTGGTACGGAATATTCTGGCTGGTTAGTTCTGGTCTGTTGATCGTGAGTGGAAACATCCACTCTAACAGGGTCGAGATAAAACCTCGCTTGTTGATGTTGGTGTTGCTGGCGACGACAATGGTAGACAGTACATTGGTGGTGAAAACGTCAGCGCTGGAACTGGCTGTAGCTGTGTTCTGTATGTGTGTTTGCGATGGTGTATGCATTGGTAAATATGTTGACAGTGGTGTGTGTGGTGGTTGTGACAGGGCGTCTATTTGAGAGATACCGTTGAGTGGCATTGCTTGAAAATGCTGTCATGAATTC
>NC_068996.1:56300193-56310196 GCF_001194135.2 Octopus bimaculoides
TACACAGAGTCGGGAAAAAAAACTGAGTGGGCACAGACATGATGATAACAACTCTAAAGGCATAACATTGTGGTGCATGTGTAGAACTGGGTGCGTGCGAAGAAAGTTCAATCTATGACTGTTGAAGAACGTTGCTCGTGTGGGCTTCCATAGAGTTATCCGGTTAGTTCTTGGTCGGATAGCTGTTCGAAATGCTGTATTTACTTATGTCAGCGGTTTCTCTGGTGGATCTATGCATCGGGTTGCATTGCATTCTCTGGCAGGTCGAAAGTGAATCGTGGGTGTCCATTGTGTCGGTGAGTTCTTTTCCTTTGTGATGTGCGACAGTCGAAACAAAACCTATGCAGAGAAAGTTGTTATTCTTGTGTTCGATGTTTAAGGCTACACTGGAAAGCATGTGTGAGACAGCGACGGCTCGTGTAGTATTATTGGTCGGTAGTTCAAAGTTTTCGGCTGCAGTTGTTCTTGATTCGAGGTCACCAATTGTAGGGAAATGGTTGAATCGAATCACGTCGGGGTCACCAATTGTAGGGAAGTGGTTGAACCGAATCACGTCGGGCTGTATGAATCGAATCACGTCGGGGTCACCAATTGTAGGGAAGTGGTTATACACCATTAGGTGTACTCCGCTTCCGTACATTAAATTTCTTGAAGAAACAACGAAACGCAGATTCTGAACTATCAATACAACAATATTTATTACAATAGAATTCAGCAGCACTTCGCCCTTTGGTTACTGAGACGCCGTCAATGGAGTTGCGTGGTTATTTGTCTAGCTCCAGAGTTGGAATGTTGAAGAGTGGTTACTACGACGTCTAGGCCCTTCGTCGGCCAGGGTGAAAGAGGGTGAAAAGAAGCGCGAAAGCTTGGATATCGATGACTACGTATGCGCATGAGACTCTTCCTGTATTCCTTCCGGAACTAGTCCCTGCGCATGCGTGGATAAAAACTCCGGAAATGTCGTCTGCTATAAGTCGTCACTACACATACAAACACACGCACACACTAGCGCGCGTATGCACAGATGAGTGTATGTATCAAGGTATATATCAGCACTGAGAGACAGACATAAATATATATACAGTAATTTCCTGACTATCACGGGTGTTAGTTCCAAAACCTACCGCGATAGGTAAAAATCCGTGAAAAAGAAACAGTACTGTGCTGTATATTTGTTTTTCTATTATTATTTTTATAATTTATATATATTTATATTATTATAAACGCAAAACAACACCAAAGAGTAACCGACGTAAGCTTAAACAACAAACCGCTATAGGTGAACCGCGATTTGGCGAGGGATAACTGCAGTATGAAAAGTACACTTACAATATGGTCAACATTAAATGACCTTATCAGAATTATTTGGGGACAGGGTAAAGAAACGGACATACTGACAACGCTGTTTCTCTTTTTTTTTCTTCTTCTAATTGTTGCTGCTCGGTGCAAAAAAGATATCCCACTTGATATACGGAGTTCTCCTTGGCATGTTGTTCTTGCTAGTTAAATATGACCTGTGTCTAAATAGATATATGGATTCACAGTGAGAAATGCATATGAAAATGTCTGTGTCCATGTGTAAACACTTATGTACGGGGCCCTGCATCTGAAAAAGGTGCAAATTAACACCGGTAATATAAACATTTACGAGTGGGTCCTGATGTGTAATTCGATATATGGATGCACAGACAGAAATGAATATGAGTTTGGGATCTTTTGTGTTTGGCTGCCAGCGGCTGCCAGCGTCAATTTTCTGTTCGAATTGATTTCACATTCTGTGTAATGATACACATCATCATTATCATTATCACCACCATCATTTAACGTCCGTTTTCCATGTTGGCATGGGTTAGGCGGGTTGACAGGATCCGACGAGCCTCAAAGCTGCGTCAGTTTCTAACGTCATGTGTGTGTGTGTGTGGGGGGGGGTTGTGTTCCCCCTTGTGTGTACTGCTGTCACCAACTCCAAATATTAACAGAAATATTTTGTGTGGTTATTTGATTTACAAAACATGAACACCCGACTTTATTTTCCTCCTTTCTCATAGAAACCATTTAAAAATTTTCTATACTGACCCTCTACTTTCTCTTTTCCCGTATTAATAAACATTGCAATACGCTGGTGTGTAGCGGTGTGTCTGATGTGGCAGGGAGCCAAACTATCTTGCGCTACTTACTTCCATCCTCCCATGTTCCAAGTCTGAAATCTCATTGGTGTCAACTTTGCCTTTTATTTGTCCGTCTTTTATAAAACAAGAACCAAAGAACTAGTGAAGTGAAAACAATTAACTATGACCACCCGGCAACCTCCTAAATTTTGTGGCTTTCTGCCAATGTACGGGGTGGAACGAATAATTATTTAATTCCGACCTAAGTTGTCGGCTGACGTAATGCTAGGACTGGAATACTTAGTCATATTTTGAGTTCAAATTCCGCTGGGAACAAACCGTCTTTATCCATTACTGGGTCGATAGAATAAATGCTATTCACATACCGAGGTGTCTGAATAGAGTTCAATAAAATCGCCCCTATAAATATTTGGCTTTCAGCCAATGTCAAAAAACAAAAAATTTAAAAAGGCAAACAAAATAAGCGCATTTACATTAGAACGAGATTGCAAAAATTTATAAGTAGTGAGATGATTAAATTGGCCGCCATAAATTGAGATGCATTGCACTCCAGACACATAAACATGTGTGCAGCTTTCAATTCTTTTACTGGTTTCAGTCATTGAACTATGGCCAGGCTGGGGCAACACCATGAAGAGTTGAGTCGATTATATCGATCTCAGTACTTTATTATTTCAGACTGGTGAATAGTTTATCGAACCATTTTAGTTATGAGACATAAAGAAGAGAACAATATATGAACAGCTTTTTTCGATCACTGTAGACACACTCATTCATATATAACACATACACACACACATAGATATATAAATATATATCTATAAAGACATATATAAACACGTATACGTCAATACATATAGCTAAATACATTACACACATACACACACACATGTATACGAGTGAGTGACAAACAAGCTTGATGAGTTAGTTTCTTTCATGAACCTACAAAACTTTAAGTTGGATAGAGATGAATTAAGTTGTAATTAAATAATACATACATACATAAGTATATATAGTGCGAGAGAGAGAGAGAGAGAGAGAGAGAGAGAGAGAGAGAGAGATCATCGAGTAAAATTTACTGCTCAGAGCGAAACACTAATTATTGAAAAACAAAAAAAACTGAACTACGTAATTTGAATATTTTTTTCAAACTGAAAAACCATAAAATGACTAACTGGGCTTTCACATCGACCAAAGCACTTTTGCGTCGCCTTCTTTGTGCATAGTCTTGTATTGATATGTCTGAAATCAATATTTCGACTGAGTTTCAGTTCGATGCTGAGTCAACCAAAGGTCGCCTAGCGCCACTGGTCTGATATGTTTGGTCTGAGACAGTTCTTTATCTGTTGAGGTTGCCATTACAAACTTATGAGAAAAATCCAGAGTGTTGCACAAAAATGTGAATGTTTTTTTTTTCCAACTTAGAGTTGTACATTTTCTTGACTAAATCTACGGATTTAAGTTAGGGTCGGTTTCCAGAAGCTGCTATAGCGTGTCTGTAAGTTCATAAGAAAGTTCTATGCCATTCATATGAACAGGATGGCGTTGTGGAAACTGCACGCTCTTCGTCATCAAAAGATTGTTCTATTTGTGAGCGTAGCCTGGTACCGCTGAAAGAATGAGAGAAATGTTTAGAAATTTTCTTTATAGCTTTGAAGCTTGTCGTAAATCATTAATACCAGAATCGACAAAGACAAATCGATGTCTGAAATAATAATTCCACATAAGTGTCAGGATCTTTTGCCTGACTCATCATTTGACTTTCCTACCACCAAAGAAACGAATAAAAAAATTTTGTTTTCCCCCATTAATGTTATACTACTTTAACTTAATTGCAATTCGCAGCTGACTCTTAGTGACATCTTTTGATTCTGTCAACAAAATGTCAAATTGATCGCGTAGTTTCTTATTTCTTTATTACCCACAAGGGGCTAAACATAGAGGGGACAAACAAGGACAGAGAAAGGGATTAAGTCGATTACATCGACACCAGTGCGTAACTGGTACTTAATTTATCGACCCCGAAAGGATGAAAGGCAAAGTCGACCTCGACGGTATTTGAACTCAAAACGTAAAGACAGACGAAATATTGCTAAGCGTTTCGCCCGGCGAGGTAACGTTTCTGCCAGCTCGCCGCCTTTCGCGTAGTTTCTGCAGATCTTTTATCAGTATTTCAACGTTGCTAAATCCATGTCAGTGTGTGACATAGTAGCAGTTATTCGAAACCCTAATCGCTGGATAACCGGACAAACATCACGAGTGGACCACCACAGTTTTACGTGATCAATCTATTAAGCAACCGATCGGCAAGAAGCTTTGGAGTGATGTGGTTTTCTCGAATGTTCTTTCTTGTATCCTAATTAAAGACCGTTTTGCTGCTCAGTTAATCGCAGAATGTTGAAGGCGGTTGAGCAACATTCGCTTCCGTTCTTGCCACGCTGACAGTTTCAGGCATTTACGCAGACAACTCCAGGTTCTTGGACAGACCCATTTGAACATTCACAGATGCGACACAGTTCCCCTCCCCTTCCCTCTCTCTCTCTCTCTCTCTCTCTCTCCCAGTTAGCAAACATTTATGTTGTTCATTGTAAATAGCCATCACCAAATGTCTTTATGTCTGACAATAAATATTTCAGTTAAATGTTCTTGGGCTTGCTCCAGTTTTTATTCACTCAGCCGACTGAATATATCTTCATTGATCAGCTCATTTTGAGCACTCAAGCCAAAAATGGTGAAACTCGACTAAAAAAAAAATAGATCAGTAAAATCACGTAATTGGTGACAACAGACGTTAATCTTCACCTAACAACATTTGGTGATATTCGATTCAGAAATAAAAGAAAAAAAAGCTTCAAAAAACCGCAACAATAGACCTGACTCATCAATCTCATGAAAATCAACTCGTCACCACCGCCACAACAAGGAGGAAGACACCACTGCCTATTACTTCTACCATCACGCCTTCCATCTGTTTATGCTAAAAATATGCTTCAACACACGAATTCACATAAAGAATCTTGCAAGTCAAATACAAAAACGAAATGTTATAAACCTGTCATGGCGACTTTTAATGGCTTAGGCGTATCTTTCATTCACACGAAATTATAGTCAAAAGTAACTTTCAACACCGAGTTAAGTTTCTTTTTCTCTCGAATGAACGATTCCAGAACTTTCTCAAGTTCGCTGTAACAGCTGCTATTTAATCTCTTCATATCCTTTGGGTAGTTCCAACTAATTCGTGTTTAAAAATGGCAACTTCGCATAGTATTATGGATATTTCTCCTTCAAATACTTCTAATGCGGATACTTACCCTCCTGCCTTCATCTCTTCCGTTTCTTCTGAACTGGCAAATTTTCGTAAGACGTCTGAAGACAAATCCTGGTTCTGACAGATTCGTGCAAAGACAAGAGCTTCGTTATTTTGTGCCCTCGAATCCTCGTGTCAGAAGGACTTCCAAAAATCATTTATTCATTGCGTTCTTTTAAATTAGCAGCTGAAATACGGTAAATCAACAGCTTCTTTCTTAGTAAAAGCATGTACGCCATTTCTGGAAGGCAGACTCTTAACCATGTGTGTCAATCTTCAACCATAACACGCGCATTGTAATCCAACACGGATAGATACTACCTAAGAGATAGTAAACACCTTAATTATATTTCACAGATTACTGCGGATATACTGCACATCAAGGGCGCTGAAAAAAAAATTGCAGCAGGAGCATTATCTCTTTTTCTTATCACTGCTTTGTATACCGAATACACTCAAACTCACGTTTTTCTACACAAAAAAAAAATGATTAGTTTTAACAGTTTCAAGAAAAAAAAAAAAAGAAAAGAGAAGAAAATCTGCAGAACTTCGCAACTCGAGCAGCGACAAGTCAGCGACGGCATTCTTACGATGAGAGAATGGCGAGAAGCTTTACATTAAATAATATTGTTTGTGCTTGGCTGATATATCGGCCCCAACATCATATCTTTGGATCCTACAATATTCTAAGAGAAAATTTTTCCATCTCAGATGAAAAAACTGGTTTCCTCACAACAGTCTTCAGTTTTTTTTTGTTTGTTTTTTTTTTTAAAGATAGAATTCTCTTTTGACTCTTGAATTGCGATTTATAATTGGAACATTAATCTATGACTAATGTTGTCTACTTGACATGTGCGGATTCAGTTGTTAGGCAGCTTTCATTGATTTCAAAATTTGGCAGAAAGTCAGCAGTTTGGGGGTAGGGGTTATGTTGATTACATCGACCTCAGTACACAACTGGTACTTATTTTATTCGACATTGAAAGGATGAAGGGTAAAGTCAACCGCGGCAGAATTTGAACTCAGAACGTAAAGACGAAGGAAATGCCCCTAAGCATTGTGTCTGGCGTGCGAACGAGTCTGTCTGCACGCCACCTGGCGTCAGCTATTATTTAAGGTATTTTGTCTTTGATCTTTCAGAGAGCATATTCTTTAAAATGAAGTCGGCGTAAACAGAAATCGGTTTATTTTTGGTTCAACTCCAGACAAGCAGCTGATCTTACCAACTTCCTTTATTCCAGACAGCCAGAAATAATGGCACAGATTTTAGCTTTCCTTTCTTTGATCTTCCAGATATGGTTTCAAGAATAAGTTTCAGGAATCAGCCTAAAATAATTGCTATATTGGGCATCATCGATCAGATGAGAGGAACCATGCAAAACTACCCCCTTTCACCTTCAAACAAAGTAATGTCAATATAAAAACAATGCGAAGGCGGCGAGCTGGCAGAATCATTAGTACGCCGGACGAAATGCTTAGCAGCATTTCGTCCGTTTTTAGGATTTGAGTTTAAATTCCACCGGGGTTGACTTTGCTTTTCATCCCTTTCGGGATCGATAAAATAAATACCAGTTGAACACTGGGGTCAATGTAATCGACTCACTTCTCTCTCTTAAAATTGCTGGCCTTGTGCCAAAATTTGAGATCAGTATTAAACAGTGTGAACTATTATTAAAGGTAGCCTTCTCTGCTACAATTCCTTCGTGAAGAAAATCCACCAATGTTCCATACATCTTCTTGAAATTATTTCGAATCCTCTGTTAGAAACCCCGTCGTATGTTTTTCTTGATTTTTCTCTTGAACACCGTTTTTACACTTCACTGCTTACCTTGTTTTCTTTCATTGTTGAATAAATGCATACAAACGCTCCTCTCTTTCTCTCTCCCCCCTCTCTCTCTCTCTCTCTCTCTCTCTCTCTCTCTCTCTCTCTCTCTCTCTTCCACCCATCCAACATCCAACCACTTCTACGTATATTCGGTTAGCAGGCAGGGATCAACACTTACACACACACACACACACACACACACACACATATATTTGCATAATACAAATATGTACACTGTGTGTATGTATGTATGTATGTATGTATGTATGTATGTGCGTGTGTATATGTGTGTGTATTTGTGTGTGTATGTGTCTATGTGTGTATATGGACATATGTATGTATGCGTGTGCGTGTGTGTGAGTGTATGTATGTACATATGTATGTACGTATGTATGTGTGTGGAGGTGTATATACATACGTATGTATGTATGTATGTATGTATGTATGTATGTATGTATGTATGCATGTCAGTGTATGTATGTGTGTATGTATGTATGTTAGTATATGTATGTGTGTATTTATACACTGAGGAGGTTTCATAAGTCGGAAAATAGAGCACTCTCAATATATAAAGTAATAGAGTGGGCTCTTGTGTACTGGAAGTCAATTTTGTCTTTTATTTCTCAAGGAACGATAAGATAAAGTACCAGACATGTACTGGGGTCGATTGTTTTCTCTTTCATCTCCTTCCCTGTCTCTCTTTCTCAGCGGGACATGTAATTTCCGTAACAGTTTGACACAAAGCGTCATGCTAATGAAGCCTAAAAATCAGGTTTGGCGCACAGGTCTCCGTGGTATACTCATCCACTTAACTTCATAAAAACTTCTAATAATTGAGACTGACGTAGAATCTGTCAACAGACGTTATCTTTAAATTGTGTGTGCGTGCGCGTGTGTATACATACATACATACACACATATATACATATATATACAAACACAAACAGGCATATACATATACATACATATATGTATATATATGTGTGTGTGTATGTGTGTATATATATGTGTGTGTGTGTATGTGTGTGTGTGTGTGTGTGTGTATGTATACATATATATATATATATATATATATATACATGCGCACATGTATATAGGGATGCGTATTTGTATTAACTTTTAAAATAAGTAAATTGAAAAAGGTTGCTTGAGAGTTATGAAATGTTAAAGAAGCTATTTCCGTTGGTGTCTAACCCCAAGAGATTTTCCAATTATGACCATCCCGAATGTTAGCATCTCACCGTCTTAAAAAAACAAACAAGGCATGTTGGATAATGTTGTTTGTATATAAGAAAAAGACACGGTGGTCATATTTGGAATATTTTTGCTCATAGGATCTGTTTGACCCGGAAAGTAAACAACAATTAGTTTTAATTTAGGTATAAGGCTAACTATTTTAAAGGGAGGGGTTAGTTAGTCGATACTATCAACTCTTTTACACGTTTGGTACTTTATTTTGTCAAGTACAGTATGGTAAAGTGGACCTGAGTGGAATTCGAACTCAGACCTTAAACTATCAGAATGAATATCAAGAGGAATATTTCTTACGTTCCAACGATTCTGCAAATCTCCCACCACCACCACCACCACCACCAACAACAACAACAACAACAACAACCACCACCACCACCACCACCAACCACCACCACCATCAACAACAACTGCAATAACGAAATTATAACGTGCACATGGTAACTTTCGTATATCCAGGAAAAATTTTGTCGGCTGATTTTCATAAATTCTCAATCTCCACGGTCATAGTCCTTTATCACGTATAACAATACGGAAATGACTAGGAAATTCCCTACCAAGGGAGAGAACCATTATTATGGAAACTAAAAGATGAGAGTTATGTCCCATAGTGAATGCAGGTATCGGGTGCGGCAATATATATTTTACCCATTATTAAAGCGTGGATCCTTCTGATTTGGCGGGCACCATTTTTTTATCAATGTTTTATTTAGTGTGTTTTCTACCGAAACACTTTAAAACTTCGTATACTTGTATATTTTGTCTTGAGTAAAAGATGTTTTATATGACACATTCTACCAGTGTCCCAAGTTTGAAAGTGTTTCGTTAAGAAAACAATTGGCGCTCGCCAAATCAGAAAGATCCAATATATCTCTTCATTAAATTGTTAAAATCTAATGACCTTCTCTCTATGTTACCTTCCATCAATTAGATGCAGCCGACATAGTTATACATATATAGCAGTGATTTTCAAGCTTTTATTTTAGTTCAGTGTCTTCTTTCACCAACAGCATTTTATAAACATTTCATGTGTACATAATAATCCTTTCTACTGGAGGCACAAGGCCGAAAATCTGACGGGAGGAGACTAGTAGATTACATCAACCCGGTGTTTGACTGGTATTTAATTTATCGACCCTGAAAGGATGAAAGGCAAAGTCGACCTCGGCGGAATTTGAACTCAGAACGTAGTAACAAGCGAAATGCCGCTAAGCATTCCGTCCAGCATACTAACGGTTCTGCCTGCTCGCCGCCTTTCATATGTATATAATAATAATAATAATAATAATAATAATAATAATAATAATAATAATAATAATAATAATAATAATAATAATAATAATAATAATAATAATAATAACAACAACAATAATAATAATAATAACTTCACCATTCAAACTGACAGAAAGATAGATGCAAATAGGCCAGACATCATACTGAAAGACTTCAGACAAAAATCATACCTCCTCATTGATATGACTGTCCCAATCG
>NC_068996.1:56310442-56311502 GCF_001194135.2 Octopus bimaculoides
AAAATGGCTGAAGTTCAAAAGATAGTGCTCATGGGAACTGCCCATATCCTACGTAAAATACTGTCTATGTGATCTCAAATTTTAAAACAAACACATAATTTTCTTATGGTTTCTTAAACATTCTCTGGAACAAAACTGTACAAATCCAAATATATGGTACCCTAGGCATAACACCTACATGAACTTCTAACTTGTTGTCTCTTGAGGTCTCTGGGTGAAACTTGGATCCAACTTGTACAAATGCAAAGCAAAAGTCAAACATAGAATAATAATAATGATAATAATAATAATAATAATAATAATAATAATAATAATAATAATAATAATAATAATAATACCTTCTTTTATTGGCCACAAGGGCCGAATACAGAACAAATTGGAACAATACAATACAAGGGACAAGTGGTGTTGAACAATGCCGTGTATACAATAAGTAACAAAAAAATAACAAAATTTAATAAGAATTCCCCAAAAGCAGGGAGTTCCTCACAGGGACAACTGCAGAACCCCACACACCCTGGTTATCCTGACCACCAAGTGGACCTCAGTAGGCGCCTCTCTCCTCAACTCAGATTTACAAACGAATGTTCAGAGTAGATGCACCCAGCTTTCAGCAAATTTACTGAGGGTTAGAACTTCCCTCTCTACCCTCATTGGGACTTTAAAAAGTCAATGAGGGCTTGGCCGAAGAGGAAAGTATCTGTCGTCAGTCCTTTCAATCTCGTCCACCACACTACCTTCTTCGCCATAGCCACCAGACAGAAGTAAACTGCCTTTCCTTCCCAGCTAAAGGATGGCAGCGATCTTCACGATGGATTCGGCTGATAACCGGATCCGTCCTACACGTGATAACAGTTGTCCGACAAAGCTCCACAAGTCAGTAATGCACGGACACTGGACGAGTGCGTGCATGACGGTTTCGTCGCCCTGCGCACCCCTCAGACAGATCCATCTGGCAGCACTTCCGTGTCTGTAGAGTTTGTCTCGAACCGTCATAGCTCCCCGGTAGCACTGCCAGGCTAGAGATTTCTGGAAGTTATCCATAAGCCCCAGCCCGAAA
>NC_068996.1:56311512-56314843 GCF_001194135.2 Octopus bimaculoides
TGATCCTTTCCAACGCCCAGAGCTTCCCCAAAGATGCCATCACTCTTTCCCGCCACTAATCCCCTATAGAACTCCATAGCGGAACTTCCACCGACCGAGTTGTCCGACAGGTAGAAAGCTAGCGCTTTCCTACACTTCAGGTGCCAAACGCCTTATTTGGTCTACGTTTGATCCAGGACTGTAGCGCCGTCAACGAGATGAGCTGCAGAAAATCTTGCTTGACAAACGGCGACCACACCTGGTCACCGTTAAGAAAATGTTGGAGATGTTGTAGCCTCAGTGCGTGTCTGCGCATCATTAGCCACGGCATGCCCAGTCCTCCACTCAGCGGTTGTTGACAGCTGTCTGACGAGTGGAAAAGTATGCGCTCCAGCTTGGTCAGCCATGAAGCAGTGCAAGGGACGACGGTCAGGTGGTAATAGATGACGGAAGCGATGTACGCATTCGCCACCTCCAACCGACCTTTCAGGGATAGTTTCTTCTCTGCCCATTTTTGGGTGAGACGGACAGCCCAACTCGTCACATCCCATAAGAACTGGTGGGATGTGACCAAACCAGACCCCGAGCAATTTAACCGGTTCTTCTGTCCAGCGCCAACGACTTCTCCTGATTAAATTTTGCTCCTGTCATCACTTCGTACCCCCTTAAGGCAGAGCCGATCACCTCAATTTCCGAGTTGTATAAGGTCGGGGATTTTTTCCATGTTTTCCGGCTTCACAAGGAGCAGGATTTCAATGGTTATCCAGGACCAGTTTTCCTTGCTGCTCCGTTTCACTACTAGAAGTGACTCCGAATCCTCTACCACGCACGCTATGATCCATCAGACGTTCACGCCTGGTATGTTTATTCTGGCAGTTCTTTTTGAGAGGTAGGTTGGGTACAGGACTCACTCCTCACTCCATCGAGGCGTTACTGCATGTTTACGTGCAAGTTTCTCACTTGTGAAGAGGACTTCGATGCTGGCATTTTGCCTGCCTCTTTGTAAGTGGGCCACGTCTTCTAAGATGTCCTTCAGAATCTCCTACACTTTATATATAGATGCTATTTCTACTCGCCTGCTCTAACGCGCGACATATTTAAAATAAATAGTTTTTTCTTTCATTTCCAACAATTCAGGAGGTACAAGAACCGCTGCTTCATCCCACTCAATTTCTATGAATTCTTGGCTTGGGCCAATTCTTTTACCTCTTCATTCAGGGTCAGCGGAAACATTTCTTTTTTAAAGCTGGCTTCGTCGGAAATTTTAAAAAAATTCGTGGAGTTATTGTTGTGGTCGGAGTTCTTTTCGTTATTTAATTTTGTCTTTGATTTGATGATTTCTGTTTCGCAGGTGTCAATCGTGTTCGTTGTGGTCTTGCTCTAATTTTTACTCTCTTCTTTCTCTCTCTTTTCCGTCTTCGCATTTCTGCTGTTCTTGCAGCTGATTTCACATGCTCCGCGAGCTCTCACGTTGCTTAGGCTGTTGTTGTTGTCGCTGGGAGTGAGTGATATGAGGTGGGGGATTTTCTTCTGTGGGTGGGTTAGTGGGAGAAACGGCTTTCCCCCTCAACGCTCCCATGATGGTCGCTGATGCCGATGGTGATGTAGATGATGACGACGCCATCTTGTGTGTTCATTTTTTTTTTACACAAGATGGGGCATTTTCTAAGTGCAATAGATAATAAAACGAATAAATTCTGGGGCAGAAACAACCACCAAACACCTGTCAAAAGGCTCCAGGTGTTCTTATTGTCAGTTTATAGCAAGAATTTATGAGATATTTATAAAGACAGGGTGAAAAACATATTTTAACGCATAACTTACGAAGCATGTTCGTAAGAACGTCTTACGTATTCCGTAGTGAATAATAATAATAATAATAATAATAATAATAATAATAATAATAATAATAATAATAATAATAATAATGAATGTCCTGATACCTCTCATGGCTTCTGATCTTAATTGATTGGAAGTGTTACCATGTACATGTTTTGTCTTGGTATAAAAGATGGGCTACAGCAAATATTCTGCTTAATACCACAGATTTGCTTGTCAGTTGTTTGACCTTAACCAGTTGAGCATGCCCCTTGGTGGCTGACGATATGTGCATCTCTGAGCAGAAGTAGTGGGGGAGCATCATAGCCATGTGTTGAGAGGAATTCTTTGAGGTTTGAATAATTCACCTCTGGATACATCATTAAACAACCCTTATTCAGGGACCTTTTGAGCGGAATGGGGTACTCGACCTGACGAAAATTCTAACTGGGCCCCATCTGCAAAGTCATGCGCTGTTTATCTTGATATTTGATCGCCACATATGGTTGTGATGTATGTGCCTGGTGTACCCTTATCAGACGGGTAGTCATGATGGGTATAATGGACTTCATATATTTGTACCCCAGTGTCACTTTGATGGCATACACAGCTCTCTCACTCAATACTACTACTACTACTACTACTACTACTACTACTACTACTACTACTACTACTACTACTACTACTGATGATGATAATAATAATAATAATAATAATAATAATAATAATAATAATAATAATAATAATAATCGTTTCTTTATTGGCCACAGGGGTCGAACACAAATCAAATAAAGACGATACAATACAAGGGACAAATGAGGCGAGGAACAATGCTAAGTATACAATAAATAGCAAAAACAATTAACAAACCAGTTAAACAATAATAATTTCCCAAAAGGGAAAAGTACCTCACAGAGACAACCAAGTGACCCCATACATTCTGGTTATCCCGACTGCTAGATGCATCTCAGCAGACGCCTATCTCCTTCTCAATTCCTCAGGTTTAGAAACGAATGTTCAGAGCAGGTCCATGCACACGGGCCATCCTCGCCACATGCACCCACCTTTCCAAAAATTTACTGAGGGTTAGAACTTCCTTCTCTACCCTCACTTTTCTTTTCAAGCAGAACTTTAAAAAGTCGATGAGAGGTTGGCCGAAGAGGAAAGTATCTGTCTTCAGTGCTTTCAATCTCGTCCACCACACTACCTTATTCGCCATAGCCACCAGACAGAAGTAAACTGCCTTTCCTTCCCGGCCAAAGGGTGGCAGCGATCTTTATGACAGACTCGGCTGATAACCAGATTCGTCCTACATGCGATAACAGCTGTCCGACAAAGCTCCACAAGTCAGTAATGCCCGGACACTGGACGAGTGCGTGCATGACGGTTTCGTCGCCCTGCGCACCCCTCAGACAAGTCCATCTGACAGTACATCCGTCACTACAGTTTGTCTCGAACTGGCAGAGTTCTTTGATAGCACTGTCAGGCCAGGGATTTCTGGAAGTTATCCGAAAGTCCTCCGACCCCCCCCCCC
>NC_068996.1:56315019-56316000 GCF_001194135.2 Octopus bimaculoides
AGTTAATCGATCCCTCCCAACGCCCAGAGTTTCCCCGAGGACGTTGTCGTTCTTGCCCGCCACTAACCCCCTATAGAACTTCATGGTGGAACTTCCACCGACCGCATTGCCCGACTGGCAGAAAGCTGTGAGCGCTTGCCGATACTCCAGGTGCCAAGCGCCTTTTCCTGGTTTACGCTTGATCCAGGATTGTAGCTCTGTCAATGAGACGAGCTGTGGAAAATCCTACCTGACAAACGGTGACCACACCTACTCACCGTTAAGAAAGTGCTGGAGATGCTGCAACCTCAACGCAAATATGTGGTCTGTAGCAAACAAGTTGATGTAGACCAGAAGCACACCCATCAGTGGCCATGTAACCGAATTATGCCCACCCCCAAAATTACTGGCCTTCTGCCAAAATTTGAAACCATTATTATTTTTTCTTCTTTTTCTTTTGAAAATGTGTTTGAAATATAAGTTTTAAGCGCAAAGACCACTCATGGCGCCCCACCACCTTGCCATTCCACTATACTCCCAAAGGAAATATTGCTTAGGTGTCTTCAAAACAATGCTACATTGTGGTATCTACGTAGTTAGAAGGACGGTGGCGCGCTATGATGCGTATTCTGAAACAGGGGTTTTGGACCGTTGACATTTCAATAAAATATGTATGCTGTGTCAGAAATAGAAAGCGAACCTCAAACCTGCCGTCTCAATAAGTAATACACTATCAACAAGTTAATTGGCAATGTTCTGTAAACATACAAAACTGTAACAAGGAATTACTTTTATAATCTATGCGAATAACAACAAATGAACGGATTAAAACAGAGATTTGCCTCAAGAAACAGGTATCAAATAATCTGATTAACACTTACAACATCTTTACTGGAAGCAAAACTTATACAAGTATGACAAGATGAGAAACTCTCTTCCCTGGCAAAATTGTCTTTCTACCTGTTTATCCATCTACATACTTATATATATATATATATATAT
>NC_068996.1:56316191-56321718 GCF_001194135.2 Octopus bimaculoides
ATATATATATATATACACACAGCTAATCTAAATATAATATTTTATTAAAATGAAAGTTAACACATTTAATGTAGGAACTTAAGAAATTTTAATAATTCTCTTTCTTTTAATTCTTTGAACATATCTCATGGCGATATGAATGGTTTCTTACTCAGAAATATCGCTTTATTACAGGAATATAAACAATAAATAGCTACATGCGAAATTTAGTAAAAAAATCTTTGATATTTTTGCTGTTCCAATGATGGATTTCATTTTCAGAATTCTTGTTAGAAGGTCATTTTTGGTGTTGATGCTGACGCTGTTGTTGTCAGAGAATCCAAATCTTCAAAATTATTTCTAAACCATTAGTAGTTGATACAGTTAAATGCACCAATAACTACAGGAACAATACTCTTTAACTTTTCAGCTAGTTTCAGCTCGAGAGTTGCGGCCAGGCCGGGGCACCTCCGTTAGTTTTGCTAGTCTTTCACCACTTGAAACCTCCTCTCATATGTGGCATTTAGTGGAAGAAGGAATTTGATGCTATTGCCCTCATTTACGTTTCCTGCCGTTTGGTAGGCTCATCCGGAACTCTTGACAATGAGGAGATCCAGTTCTGTTTTGAAGACACCTACATTCACCCCATGCAGGGGTGAATGAGAAGATATTGAAGAACAGCGGGTCCATGAAAGTAAAGCTCTTGCAGTATCTGGTCCAGTGTTTTGAGAGCGATGTTGGGATATTTGTCAGTGGCACCTCGCTCTGCTGTTTGCGTAACTTTCAATGCCAAGGTTTGGTACACGTCCTTTTATGATTTTCATAACTTTTCTGCCTTCGTTCTAGGGAGTAAAGTCTTAAATTTTTCAGTCTCTCCCAGTAGCTGATATGTCACTTTGAGACGAATCTCTTTGTGTAACTTCGCTTGATTGCTTCAAGTTCCGCCGTTAACTTTACACTGTGTGGTGACCGTAGTAGTGTAAGAGCAATATTGTAAACCAGTGCTCCGCAACCTTTTTTTTTTCATTTGCGGCACACTTAAGTTCTTTTCAAAATTTGACGGCACACCTGAACTAAAAACGTAACTAAAAGTATAGGGAAAAAATAGTATTCAGTTTACATTGTGGCACATCTAACATCGTCTCATGGCACACCAGTATGTCACAGCATACCGGTTGCGGGGCACTGGTCTAAACGACTAAGGACTATTTGTTCTCTGACTTTACGATATGTAAAGTCAGAAAAATAGACCTATAAATTTTAGCATCTGATCTACTTCCTCCTTTGTGGCTAGGGCATATTATTCTCTCCTTCAGTTTGCCTGGAAGCTTACCACTAGCAAGGAAGCTCTGGAAAAGAAGCTGTAATAGTTTTGCAAGGTCTTGTTTGCATGATTTAAGAAGGATTGCTGGGAATCCATCAGGACCAGCAGCTGAGCTTGCGTCTATCGCATCTATATCCAGTATTAGATCTTTAATGTCGATCTAATCAATTATTACTGTCTCCTTGGTTACAGGTGAAGTGGTGAAGAACTCAGCTGATTCGTTCACTTGCCTGTGTCTTAAAGTAGTAGTGGAAACGCTTTTGAACTGCTCGTTCAGTATTTCACTTATTTTCATTGGGTTCCCTGAGAGGGGACTTTCCTTTTGGAAGAGGGCTCCTATATTGTAGCATACTGAAGCCGTTTCTTTGGAAAAGTTAAAGAAAACTTTAGGCTTTGACTTAATATCTTTTATAACCCAGGTCTCTTTGTCTGCCCTCTCTTTTTCATGGGACTAAAGCAATTTTTTCTCTATCTCCAACAGCATTCTTTTCAGGCGGAGCTTTTCATTATTTTTGAGATGTTTGTTCAGGTGGTTTACAATCTTTGTTATTGCCTCATAAGGGATCTTGTCTTTGTGTGTGTTAGCATTGTGCTCTGGGACGGCTTGCATTACGGACATGAAATGTTTGAGTCTCGAGTTAGAGTCTGGTGTGAAGATGCATTTAAACTAATACTGTTTGTGGATTTCTTTCAGAATCGATTTCCAGGCTGGAGAGATCTCGGTTGAGCAGGAGACTCCACCTGCGATTGTTGGCAGTGTGTCATTCCCGAAAACATGAGTCCTTCGGGCCATCCCACATAACGGAAGTTGAAGTCACCCACAAGGAATACACTAATGTGTTGTTCTAGTTTGATGAGAGCTCCTGTTTTTGCGAAGCAGTCCTCAAACTCGCCTGTGTGATGTGGAGCATCTTGTAAGCGAATGTTGTACACATCACAATATCAAGTTATGTGTATCATTTGAGTGTCACATAGTGAATTTGAATATGACAGCAGGATCTGGGGCTTGGGGTCTTCACAGATGTATCATGTGAAACTCCACTGTGACTTCTTTCTTTTCAGTCCGTTCGTATTACAACATACTTTGGTATGTGTAATTCTGCATCCCCTATTCAGGTCTGAGATGCGTTTCCACAAGTGTTATGCATCGAGCTTGATTGCGTGTATCACGGTCTCTCAAGAAAGAGATTTTTTGTTTTGCTGTTGAGGTGCAACTGACCTCCGATATTCAGTAGAAATATTGGTGTGACGCCTGTGTTAGTGTTAGCAATGGTCATCCTGTATATATTGACTGTGGATACCTCGTATAATGGTAGTTATGGTTCCAAGTCTGTGCTTGACGTAGCCAGGTCGGCTGTTGCAAAATATTTTGTACCAGCTGCTGCACTTTACACATCTGGGTGAAGCTGGTTGTTTGGAGTAAAGCACACTAGGTCTACACTTCGTCTTTTACGTGAAGACTGTGTGTATGTTCTTCCTCTTTGGTGCCTCTCTTTTCTTCTGGAAAGAAGTTCTGATTCAGATTCGGGCCCGTTGCACTTTTGGCAGGGCTTCTGATATGCAAAACAGCAGTTTGCACCACCGTCTCGATGCCAGCAGTTTCCTTGCTGGTATAATCTGTATTTGTTTCTATTTTTGCAACTTCTATTTCTTTTGCCCACATTGTTGCAAGTCTTCTTCTTTTGCTCTAAAGTTTGTTTTTCGCCTGTATTTTAGACGTTTCACTGGAAACTCCACATATGGCTTGTCCGGGTTGTTCTCTGTAATGGTTTACCTTGAAGGCTATACATTTTGTGCTTTCTTTCTTTTCTTTTTCTCCGCTCTTCGTTATTACTGGAAGCTTTCGTTTAGTCATTGATTTGTTTATTCTTCCCTTTTCAACCCTTTAATCCCTTCGGCCGTTTACATTAGGAGGGAAAGTGGTAGGGCCAATATCATGTGTTTCTTTTGTTAGCAGATTGCTCAGTCGAGGCTTCAGTTTCGTTCTTTTGAGGGTTTGCTGGGCCCGGGAGACTTTTCTGTTCCTTTTCAGTTACTCCACCCTTCTTATCATCCTTGCTGCAGTTGTTTCTCACGATGTTGATCTGAGGTTTAATGAGGGCATAGGAACAGAAGAATTCCATTTTCTTCCTCTCTATCTGGGCCGTAGTTCTGGTGAAACCATTACTCTTTAGTTTTACTTGCAGGATTGCCGTTTGCAAATCTCCAGGTTCGCATTAAAAAATTGCAGATCCTTGATTCTCAAATTTCGCGCCATCAGAGGGAGGGAGGGAGAGAAAGAAAGAGAGAGAGGGGGGGAGAGAAAGAAAGAGAGAGAGGGGGGAGAGAAAGGGGGGATTGTATAGATATATATAGACATGCGCGTGTATGTACATCTACACAAACATAAGTCTATAGGAAGTGAGAGATATAATGAAAGAAGAGAAAAGATCTTAGCTGGGAGATCAATGTGTGTGTGTGTGTGTGTGTGTTTGTGCGCGTGCGCGCGCATATTAATATTTTGCTTAAGCATTGCGAGACTAATAACCTGGTGTAGAGTTCATGTCCTTCAGAAAGAGAGGCCAGTCGAGTACTGAGCGATAAGAAATTGGGATGACAAGAGAAATAAACAGTCGTGTTATGAAATTCATTAGCTTACAGCTGTTTCTGCAATAAGACGCAATGCGCTGATAGTCGAATGCCCGAATAACATCCTATAGCTTCATCAGAGTTTCAAGCACGAAAGCATTTCATGTCTAACACTAAAAAGTATTACTCAAGCTATAAAGCTGAAGCTATAAAGTATTACTCAAGCATTCAACTATAAATGTATTGCGTCTTCTGGTAGAAACAGCTGTAAGTTTATAACACAATTGTTTATTTCTTTTGTCATCCCAATTTCTTATGTATGTATGTATTTATGTATGTATGTATGTATGTATGTATGTATGTATGTGTGTGTGTATGTATGTATGTATATATGTATGTGTGTGTATGTATGTATGTATATATGTGTGTGTGTATGTATGTGTATGCATGTATGTATGTATGTGTGTGTGTGTATGTATGAATGTATGTATGTATCCGCGCGTGTAAGCATAACTACTGATATATTGCTTTATGAATATACCCTATGCATGTGCATACAAATGTATGAGCGCGCGCGCGCACCCACACACACACAGTGGGGGAGAGATAGAAAGGAGAAGAGAAAGAATGAGACTGAGTGGAAAAGAACGCGAAAGTGAAACTAGAACAGTATGTCTGAAGGGAAAATAAAGAGAGAAATAAAGAAAAACGGATGAGTCATGAGTCATGGTGGCAATTTATGATCTACGTTTAGCGATTTATTTTATCGAAGAACCGCTGTTAGTGGAACAAACGATTTACGATCGACGTTTGTTGATTTCATTTCTCGAAAGCCTTCCTGAGTATAAACAAAACGATTCTAGATCTAAGTTTTCAATTTAGTTAATCCGGAAATGAAAGTGTAAACAAAAGGTTTACCAGCAGATCTGTAGGAAGCAAGGACAAATAGATAAATAAATAAATACTTATTCTTTTATGCTTTACTTTTCCTTAGACATATTTGCGTATATGCAGCGTATTTTATGAAAGGATATATATATATAAACAATATATGAGTATATGCATATATATGTACATGTATGTATATACGTTCATCTACATGTACATATGAATACATAACTGGGTACATGACGTGGCAAAAGAACAAGGACAAAATGGTAAACAAGGTGCAACAAACAAGCAGGCCACATAGAAACATCCCCTTCATCAGCTGCCACCATTAAAACTCCGGCGTTTCGAAGAATTAAGGCAGTACGCATCGTTAAAATGGTTCTTCCCACGAACACAAATTAAATTGTTCTCGTGGAGGGTAGTGGCGGACGGAAAACAAGACAGGAAAACGAAACGGTGAAATAAACAAACAAAAAGGCTGTACAGCCATACGTGAAGTGTGTATGTCTTGAACGCTGTTTTAATGGTGGCAGCTGATGAAGGGGATGTTTCTATGTGGCCTGCTTGTTTGTTGCACCTTGTTTACCATTTTGTCCTCGTTCTTTTGCCACGTCATGTACCCAGTTATGTATCTATATGTACATGTAGATGAACGTATATACATACATGTACATATATATGCATATACTCATATATTGTTTGTATCACGACAGAACGCACGCGTTACCTTTATACAGTAAGTTTTATATATATATATATATATAT
>NC_068996.1:56323184-56327936 GCF_001194135.2 Octopus bimaculoides
GGACCCTTCGTCTTGAGAAGACTGCTTCGTTGATCTCAGCAATCTTGCCAGGACCACCGACCTTAGCAGGATGAGAGAGAGCAGATCCTCTGCACATACTTCCCTAACGTAGCTGTTATAATCAACAGCTGTGCAGTGGTTCATTCCCAGTTCTGGACTGAAGTCAATTTCTTAACCGATGAGTAAAGGAAAAAAACCTACAGTCATAAGAGGAAAGGTGTCACCTTCAAACCATCTGTCTTTCCTCACTGACACAGACTCCACGCATCCTTGGCGCGAGCATCGTCAATACATATTCCCACCACGTTTTCTTCTACTCATAAAATGCTTCTTCGTTTTGCATAATTTTCTTTTGGGTATAACACCCTTTTCATGCAAATACGAAACCGCATCCTCCTCTGGGACATGATTTAAGGCCTATTTAGCTGTTATTTTTAGCACATATGACAGCCGCCTCAATGACTCGAATATATTTGTCAACACGTGCTTTCTTGCAGTCAAAAGGCATGAATATGTTTGTGGCTTACGATTGGCTAAAATTACCCCAAATTTTCAAACTTTAAAAGCTAATAACTCTATTTATTGATTTATAGCGAAAGTGATTTTCATGGCATTGATTAACACATAAAAGTATATAATTATACTCAAGTCGAACAGAAACTGAAGAGACTGAAAATTGGCAGCCAAATAGAAGAGATCCAATTAATTTCATTATTCTTTTATTCTTTTACTTGTTTCAGTCATTTAACTGCGACCTTGCTGGAGCACCACCTTTAGTCGAACAAATCGACCCAGGACTTATTTTTGTAAGTCTAGTACTTATTCTATTGGTATCTTTTGCCGAACCGCTAAGTTACGGGGACGTAAACACACCAACACCGGTTGTCAAGTGACGGTGGTGGGACAAATACACAAATATATATATATGTATGATGGGCTTCTTTCAGTTTCTGTCTACCAAATCCACTCACAAGGCTTTGGTCGGCCCGAGGCTATAATAAAATACACTTGCCCAAGGTGCCACGCAGTGGGACTGAACCCGGAACCATGTGGTTAGGAAGCGAGCTTCTTACCACACAGCCACTCTTGCGCCTATATATAGTATTTCCCTCAAAGTCGATTCAATTTTTGTTCATTTCGGTTAATTTCCAAATTTCTTAGAGATTTTCAGGACGAAGTAAACTTGTTTGTAGCAAGACACTATATTGTGTAATTACTGTGAATACATTACAGGTTTGGAACATTTGCCCAGAAAAGAATTTTTTTCAATTATTTACAAAAAAAAAAAGAAAGAAAAAGAAAAAAATTTCACTTCCTAGGAAACTATCTTTTACAAACAAGGTTATTTATTTGTTTGTTTATTTATTCTCAAATTTCGTTCCCAGAGAATTATGTCTGACACGTTTTGCATTTGGGTGTGGTACATTCTTTCTAACAATATTTATTGTATTTAAGACGGCGAGCTGGTAGGATGGTTAGCACGCCAGGCAAAATGCTTAACGGTATTTCATCTGTCTTTATGTTCTGAGTTCAAATTCCGCCGAGGTCGACTTTGCCTTTCATCCTTTCAGGGTCGATTAAATAAGTACCAGTTACGCACTGAGGTCGATGTAATCTACTTAATCTCTTTGTCTGTCCATGTTTGTTCCCCCTATGTTTAACCTCCTGAAGAAATAAATATTTATTGTATTGAGGTAAATCAACGTATTACTCGACGTCTGTTGTCTTTTTGATATTCATTTCCGTCCAGTGATGATAAAACTATAATAAGTGTATCAGCAATGAAGAGACCACATCACAAATTTTTTGTTGACATCAGATGGACTTAAGCAAAACAAAACAAAACAAAAAATAAACCCTTTGCGATGTCACGTTGTTAAAAAGTTTACCTGCAGACTTGTAACTAAATTTATCGTTGATCTAATGGACCCCATTCTTCGGATCCAGTACGGCTCATGCCACCGCCACTCAGGAATTCCTCTCCCACTCATCTCCCCTGCTCTTACTGTATTCAACCCCTTCCATGGCCTCCACTCCTATCCTACTCATTCCTCCTCCTCCTCTTTTGCTGTGTCCAACCAACTCCTTGGGTCAGTACTAATCACTATGTCAGCTCCTTCTTCCCCTGAGTATTATCCCTCTAGACTTCCCTTCCTGCTTGTATCTTTCTCACAGTTGTTGACTTACAAAGGTTAAAGAGAAACACTAATAACACCCATCTCAGTAGTCACGGAAGGCTTGTGAAGGCTATGGCCACTGATCCTTCCTCTAGACTAAGCACGTAAAAATAAAAGGTCATTTCCATTACAGGATTATTAAACAAATTAAAAATAAGGTTAAAAAATAAATTTATCAAGTTAGCAAGAGAGAAAGGTAAAAGTTTGAAGGGAAAAACTACTGATCACATACAAAACTTTCTCTTTCCAGAAATAATTAGCATACTCGTACCTTCCGGATACACGTTCGTATTCAACGTTTTCACTGCTGACTTTTGTTTAAAAGTTTGCAAAAGCAAACCAAGATGTTACATGATAGTAACGAGTCGGAGGTGTCCCACCTTGTGTAAAAAAAAGTCTGCATCGGGTTTTATGGTATAAAACGGATCATTTGGGAATAATCGTAGTTGATTTTATCTAATCGCATACTTTCGATGATACAAATCCGTCTTCAGTTAATCGATTTCGCATTGTTGGCGATCGTTTAGGGGATTTGAATTTTCGGTCTGGAATAAGGTTGTAAATATCTGTCTGGTGTATATTTACATTACTTATGAAAATAACCAGAGATGGTGATAGAAAGAGAATCCAACAAGATCTAGAAAAGTCGTACATGAAAGAATTTGAAATGGTGAAGAAACGCCCGATCAAGAAGTTTATGAAACTCAAAGGTCAGAGAATGAAGTCTGAAGTTCGTCACCCACTGTGAAAGCAGTAATTAATGTAAGTAGCTGACGTCTAGAAAGTTCTGAAGAAGCAGTACTAAACAAAGGTCTCAACTTTGCGACAACCATCAAGCACATTCCATACTTGCCCCTAATGAGGAGATAGCCATACAGATACCAAAAGCTCAAGGAAATGAACTAAGGTGGAAAGTGAGACATGTACTAGAAAAAGCAAAACTTCTTAAATCAAACATCACTAAAGAAGAAAAGTTCGCTATCAAAAGACTACAGAGTGACAATTCCATCATAATACTTCCGGTGGAATAGGGAAATGCTACAGTAGTGGTGAACAAGTCTGACTATTCAGAAAAATTGGCAAGTCTTATAAGTGATGGTAGCTACAGTAGAGTAAAGAAAGACCCAAGTCTGAAAACAGAGAGGAAGTTGTCACAGATCTTGATCAAGAACAAGGATCACTTTACACCAATGAAGTATAGACAACTGATTCAACACTATAGTAAACTACCACACATTTAGTTTCACAAGGATGGTATTCCATTAAGACCTAGAGTGAGCTGTAGAGGTTCAGCATGTCATCCACTGAGCCGCTTGCTTGTGGATATAATCAGTCCATTAGCAGGAAAGTCAACATCGTACGTGAAGAATTCCACCCACTTCACAGAATTGATCAAAGATACCCCTATGGAATCCAACCAGATGGTGAGTCTAGATGAGATGGAAATGTTGATCTTCTGTGTAGAAACTACCTATTTCAGTATGGACACTGATATATATCGACAAGAAGAGGGTTTAGCTATGGGGTCATCATTATCACCGATAACAGCCAATATGTACATGGAATACTTTGAGAATTTGGCTTTAGGATCAATACTACTAAAACCAACCCTATGGCTGCGATATGTTGATGACACCTTTATTCTCTGGCCCCCACCAGGAAGATGTTCTCTATTATCAGGTGCAGATTGATGATCAATTCCATAGCACATAACAACGAAACTTCGAAGTCACTATTAACAAAATTATTTATAACATCTAGCTCTTCACTTGTAGTATCTCCGATTTATATAATTTCACCAAGTTTTGGCACAAGTCCGGCAAATTCGGGGAAGTGGGGAGGGAGGGACTAGTTGATTACATCGAGCATAGACCCCGGTACTCACCTGGAACTTATTTTATCGACCCCGAATCAATGGAAAGTAAAGTCGACATTGGCGGAATTTGAACTCAGAACATAAAGACGGACGAAACGGCGCTTAGCATTTTGTTCGGTGTGCCAATGATTCTGCCAGACATCTTTTTTTTTCATATCTGATAATAATTAGAAAAAGAAAACAGCCTTTTAACTCTACACGTATGTGCGCATGCACAGACATAATTATTGAGAGACGATGGGATTTCTTTCACTTTCCGTTCAGCGAATTCCATTCACAAGGAAGTATTTATTAACCAATCTGGACGGGAACCAGAAATATTCCAAGGAACTATGCTTTGGAATCGAACTTAGAACCACATGGTAGTGAAGCAGGCTACCATGCTTTCTTTTGTTTTCTCCTTCTTTTCCTTCCTTTCCTCTTCACTCTCATCCCTTATCAATTTGCTTCTCTCTCTCTCTCTCTCTCTCTCTCTTACCTTCTTTTGCCACTCTCTCCATTATTTTCCTTTCTTTTCATTCTGCCTTTTTTCTTCTTCTTCTTCTTCGCTGTTGTTGTTGTTCTCTTCTCAACATTTTCTGTTCTGCACTTTCATTTAACTTTGAAAGGAATCAAAGATAAAGAGAAACAGACTGGAACTCAGTCCGAGAGAGAGAGAGAGAGAGAGAGAGAGAGAGAGAGAGAGAGAGAGAGAGAGAG
>NC_068996.1:56328542-56331996 GCF_001194135.2 Octopus bimaculoides
TGATTGTCCTTTTTAAAAAAAAGACAAGAGGAAAAAGCAGATCTGATGAAAGATCACCAGCAGTCTACCTCCCACACACAGCCCCTCGTTCCCGATCACCGTTTGTTATCTCCCCCTTTCTTAGCTCTCCTGAAATAAGAATTTCTAACTTCCGGTCAGCCATTGTTATGATCGGCCATTATTATGATTGACCGTTGACTGAACACTATTCAATTTTTTTTCTCCGTATTTTTCTCCTTATCTCCGTATTCTTTCTGTTGAAGAGCGTAGCTCGAAACGTCAAAGACTTTCCGTATTCCCGAGCGTCATACTAATATATACTTTTGTTATTTACACCACCTGTCCTCGTCTGTTGTTATTTTTTGTATATTCTCCCATATATACACATATATATATATTTGTGTATATACACATATATACACACACATATATATACATATATATATATATACACTCTAACCATTCATCCTCTGACAAAAGTTCCTTCCTCAAAGCCCCTGCTACTCTGATAATTCCTTGTCTTGCAAGGTACTTGGTGACCCTGCCAGTGCTGGTACCGCATAAAAAAATCATCCAGTCCACACTGTAAAGTGGTTGGCATTTGGAAAGGCATCCAGCTATAAAAACCTTGCCAAAACTGACATTGCCTGTGCTTGTGCCATGCAAAAAGCACTGAGTCCCTTTTTTATGGCTAGGTGCCCTTCATCTAGCCATAAAACCCTGCCAAAACAGACAAGTGGAGCCTGATGTAGTCTTCTACCTGGCTGGCTCCTGTCAACCATCCTACCCATGATGATGATGATGATATTGATATACATTCATAGGTGGGTGTAGTTTAAAGACAGCCGGATAAAATCAAAGTTAATATATTTGATATCTAGCATTGTGACTGATGCACCTAGCCCAAAGATGAATCTGTATTAAATAAGTGATGATGAATATTGCTGTTTCTATGACATAATCGTAAAGAAGATTATAGTGGAGTGAGAACTGACAATCCATTTGAATTATGACTGTGATTATGTATGTAAGTTGCTATCCTGGCTCTGGATTTTACCATGAAGTCTACAAATTACATTCAGCTGTTGTTTATTGTCCATCAAAGTCAGTTTCAAACCAGCTGACTTATAACCAAAGCCATCTTATACTCCTTTTTGTTCAGACACAAATATTATGCCTAAAACGCCAATATTTTTAAGAATGAGAGAGAGGAAGATTTGGCTACTGTTTCTTGCAGGTTGAACACATATGACAGATGAAATAGTAGTTAAAAGAGGATTAGTCAAAAGATGTAAAGGCCGTTGGTTCAGTGTCAGTTGTAGGATTTAGTAGATATGACAATTTCCTTGAACACAGGAGTCGTTGTTCATCCCAGGTCAAATGTCCAGTCCATCAAGAGTTATGTTATTCATTGTGTCTTTTGCTTTGTGAGACAGTCAAGTATGATTAATGAGAAAATTCAAACAGGTTGGACATGTAAGGAGGGGCCTCTATAGATTTGTTGCAAGAAGGAACTGGCTATGCTGCTGTAATTTCAGTGTGTCAAAACACTACTTTAATAGCCTCATCAAGAACCAGCTGAAGTCTGTTTTTCTCAATCTTTGTGACTTTAATTAAACACCCATGTCAAATTAAGTTGTTAATTAGTAGAAGTGTATTCTAGAATGTGTTGTCCATATGTGGTGCAATTTATTCTCTCGTTGAAAGCGAACAAAAGCTCCTCTTCATATATTGTCAGGTTATTCAATGTTTTCCCACACAGATGAAAGCGGTTTCACTCTACTGTGAATTGTCCTCCTTATTAAATCATTCTACAACACTAAGGTACAGATTCCATAGCAATAGAAACAATGGTCTTCTCTCACACATCATGTCAATGGCACTAATGTTGTGAAAGTCTACAAAGACTATTTGCAAATGTCTTACTACAACTACTACTACTACTACTACTACTACTACTACTACTACTACCACCACCACCACCACCACCACCACCACCAATAATAACAATAATAATAACGAGGATGACAACAACAGCATTGTGCTTATTGTATACAGTGCTCAAGTGCACTACAGGTCTTTGGCAAATGGTAAAAGAGGGGACAGAAAGTGGCACTAAATTAAGGGAAACAACAATGATAGCCAAAAATGCATGCACATGGTACAGAAATGTGAAATATTAAATCATTAATCATCACTCTACTATTTCTAGACATTGACTCATCTAAGTTGGTTGCTTGAAATCCACTCTCAGAATGTAATTCTATGTTTGCACTTCAATCCAGATCCCTAAAAATTGTCTCTAAAAATTGGAACATACTTCTGACTTCTTTGTTTGAGAAAGAAAGATCATCTGATAATTTCCCTCTTGACAACAGACAGAAGCTACAACTAGGGGTTTCTTGAACAAGCCTCAGTCATTTTATTCATTATGCTTAAGTCTGGAGGATTTATTCCAAATGCATCTTGGAAGACAAATTGAAGGCTTTCATCAGACATAAATTTTTCTTTTATTTGTTTCAGCCATCTGACTGCAGCCATGCTGGAGCACCACCTTTAGTAGAACAAATCGACCCCAGGACTTATTCTTTAGAAGCCTAGTACTTATTCTGTTGTTCCCTTTTGCCGAACCGCTAAGTTACGGTGATGTAAACACACCAACATCGGTTGTCAAGCGATGGTGGATGTACAAACACAGACACACAACCATATACATGCACACGCACACACACACACACACATATATGATGGGCTTCTTTCAGTTTCTGTCTACCAAATCCACTCACAAGGCTTTGGTCAGTCTGAGGCTATACTAGAAGACACATCCTCAAGGTGCCACACAGCGGGACTGAACCTGGAACCATGTGGTTGGTAAGCAAGTTATTTACCACACAGCCACTCCTGTGCCTATGAATAAATAAATAAAACACCATTTATAGTTCTTTGTGTGTTCTTTGAATCTGATACAGAGAGATGGTCATATCAACCATACTGTCTTTCAGCGTTCACCAAATTAATTTGAATGCAAATGATCAATGATACATAGACACAAGCATGGCTGTGTAGTAAAGAGCTTGTTTTCAAACCACAATGATCCAGGTTCAGTCACACTGCATGACGCTTTGGGAAAGTGTCTTTTACTATAGCTTTGGGTTGACTAAGGGCCTTGTCAGTGGATTTGGTAGATGGAAACGGAGAGAAGCCTGTCATATGTATGTATGTATGTGTATGTCTTTGTGTTGGTGTTTGTCCCTGCTTGACAACTGGTGTTGGTGTGTTTACGTCACATTAACTTAGTGGTTCAACAAAAGAGACTGATAGAGAAAGCATCAGGCTTTTTCATATATATACATATATATATATAAATATGTTTGCTTGGAAGAACAAAGAGAGTAAATAGAATTCAATACATGAGTGTATATATATATATATATATATATATATATATATATAT
>NC_068996.1:56332292-56335438 GCF_001194135.2 Octopus bimaculoides
AACGTGAGTTATTTAGACATTAACAAATTTATTAGAATATTTAGCTGAAGATCAGAATAGAGTATTATGTACTCTTAACTGTGAAACAATTGTACTAAATTAACTAAAGGCAAGTGTTTTTTACTCTTCTCTATTGTTTTTTGTTCTGTGTGTATCAAAAATATCGCTATCAATCTGGAGTAATAATTTGTAGTTTTGAAATCAGTAGTTCTTTGACTGCTATTTCTGAATTCTCAGTATGTTGGAGAAGCAGGTTACTGTCAATCCCTATATATTTATGATATATATATATATATATATATATATATATATATTTATTAGTTTTCTTCAGCAGAGATTACATAGTGACTTAAGAGCTGGGAATTTCATGCACACACACAGACACACACACACACACACACATGTATATACATACTGGCTTACATCTTGTCAGATGATATCCGTCTCAGCCTGATTGTTCTGGTTTTGCTTTCATCCTTGCATGTGCACTGATGTGTGACTGTGTGCTTCGAATTGGTCAAGTCTGCATGCATCATCACACATCCATCACTATGGCACTTTCACAAAATGAACAAAAGATTGAAATGATAGTGAAACATTTGTCTGTCATTGGAAATAAGTGATAAAAGCTCATGCAATCACTTTTAGAAGGTTCCAGTGACAAGCATTGCAAGATACCATTGTACTATTTTGAATGCAATATTTTTCTTCCTGGATGGGACACTGATCCATCACAGGATTCCTCCTTTTTACCAGCTGAGTGGACTGGAGCAATGTGAAATGAAGTATTTTTTACTCAAGAACACAACATGTCACCCAATCCAGGAATTGAAACCACAATTTTACGATCATGATGCTGACACTCTAACCACTAAGCCATGTGTCTCCACAAACTGCAAGGAACATAGGGCTGGAAAACTGGTCCTTTGTTCCATCAGGAGTAAATGTGGATTAAGCATTTTGGCTGAAAGCTTTATGTCAGAGTATCTTTCTCTTAGAAAAGCTTCCTTACCTAAGGCATACGCGCGCGCGCGCGTGTGTGTGTGTGTGTGTGTAAGGTAAACAACATTACATGTCCCTATCTACTTCAACTAAACCTGGCATCCAGGTTTGTAATCATGTTTTCCTTACATGTACAAGGCTCTACACACTTGTAAACTATTGAGTAATTTTATTTTGTAACACAAAATAAATATAGACATGATATATGTAAGATCTCTCTTATCATAATTTAATGTATTTAGACATGTGTATTAAATTAATCTATTTCTCTCTCTCTCTCTCTCTCTCTCTCTCTCTTTATTATTTCATAAATTCAAACCTTTCATAATCTGATGTATTAAGACATATGTATTAAGTTATTATTTCTTTCTTATCAAAACCTCTCACTGCAATCTCATGCATTACGGCATCTCCCATCATTATTTTATGTGTTAAACTAAAATACCATATAATGTGAAAGCACATGGCTCAGTGGTTAGAGCATCAGGCTCACAACCATGAGATAGTAAGTTCAATTCCTGAACCAAGCTGTGTGTTGTGTTCTTGAGCAAGTCACTTTATTTCACATTGCTCCAGTTCACTCAGCTGTAGAAATGAGTCGCGACGTCACTGGTGCCAAGCTGTATCAGCCCCTTTGCCTTTCCCTTGAATAACATCGGTGGTGTGGAGAGGGGAGGCTGGTATGCATGGGCGACTGCTGGATTTCCATGAAAACAGCCTTGCCCAGACTTGTGCATTGGAGGGGGAATTTTCTAGGTGCAATCCCATGATCATTCATGACCCAAAAGGGTCTTTATTTTCTATATAATAATTCTTTCTACTATAGGCACAAGGCCTGCAATTTTGTGGGAGGTGGGCTAGTCAATTACATCAAATGCTCAACTGGTGTATATTTCATTGACCTTAGAAGAATGAAAGGTAAAGTCTACCTTGGTAACATTTGAACTCAGAATGTAAAACCAGAAGAAATACTGCTAAACATTTCATTCTCTGCAGCAACAATTCTGTCAACTCACTAAATTATCATTATAATAATCCTTTCTATTATTGGCACAAGGTCTGAAATTTGGTGGAAGGGGACTAATTGATTACATCGACCCCAGTGTTTCACTGGTACTTAATTTATCAACCCCGGAAGGATGAAAGGCAAAGTTGACTTCAGCAGAATTTGAACTCAGAACGTAGCAATGGGTGAAATACTGCTAAGTACTTCATCCAGCATGCTAATGACTCTACCAGCTAATCACCTTAATTATGATTGTAATAATAATGTTATTTATTGATAAAGCATTTTTGTCATAATTTTATAAATTAAGAATTAATATCTACAATTCTTTCATTTTAAGTTATGTTTCAAACACCAATAATGTAAAAATTACTTATTCCACAATACTCACCCCAAATTTGTGATTATTCTCAAAATTCACTGAAGCAGAAATTCTTGTCACAAAAAGACAACAGTTTTTGGTTTATCTTGTTTTTTTGTTTTAGTGTCCCTACTTTTCTTTCATTGATATCAATTTAGTCTTGTTTAATTAACTTTTTTTATAATTTTCAAGTGTTTTATCCTTTTTAATACCAACTAACCAGCATCCAACCCTTAGTTCTACAAGGTACACTTCCCTGTTTGAAATGGACTTTCTCTTAGAAAAGCTTCCTTACTTAAGGCATACATGTGTGTATGTGTGTGTGTGTGTGTAAGAAAAACAAAATTACATGTCCCTACCTACTCCAACTAAACCTGTCATCCAGGTTTGTAATCATGTTTTCCTTACCTGTACAAAAATTAACATTTCATGCTAATTTATGTTCCAAACACCAGATTAATAATGACAAAGTTATTTCATGAAATTCTTTGTTATTCTCAAAATCAATTGAAACAGAAATTGTGCATTTTCTACAGAAATATGGTAACAAAAAGGTTTGCAGCTATTGCCTTCCATAACTGTAAGATTTCATTTACTTTGGTCCAGGTTAAAATAACTTTATTCTGAACCTTAAAACATTGGAGCTGAAGAAAACATGAATGGATTGAAGAAGAAGAAGAAGAAGAAGAAGAAGAAGAAGAAGAAGAAGAAGAAGAAGAAGAAGAAGAAGAAGAAAAAGAAGAAGAAGAAGAAGAAGAAGAAGAAGAAGAAGAAGAA
>NC_068996.1:56335448-56342948 GCF_001194135.2 Octopus bimaculoides
GAAGAAGAAGAAGAAGAAGAAGAAGAAGAAGAAGAAGAAGGAAGAAAAAGAAGAAGAAGAAGAAGAAGAAGAAGAAGAAGAAGGAAGAAAAAGAAGAAGAAGGAAGAAAAAGAAGAAAAAGAAGAAGAAGAAGAAAGAAAGAAGAAGAAGGAAGAAAAAGAAGAAAAAGAAGAAGAAGAAAGAAAGAAGAAGAAGAAGAAGAAGAAGTAGGAAGAAAAAGAAGAAGAAGAAGAAGAAGAAGTAGAAGAAGAAGAAGAAGAAGAAGAAGAAGAAGGAAGAAAAAGAAGAAGGAAGAAAAAGAAGAAGAAGAAGAAGAAGAAGAAGAAGAAGAAAGAAGAAGAAGAAGAAGAAGGAAGAAAAAGAAGAAGAAGGAAGAAGAAGAAGAAGAAGAAGAAGAAGAAGGAAGAAAAAGAAGAAGGAAGAAAAAGAAGAAGAAGAAGAAGAAGAAGAAGAAGAAGAAGAAAGAAGAAGAAGAAGAAGGAAGAAAAAGAAGAAGAAGGAAGAAGAAGAAGAAGAAGAAGAAGAAGAAGAAGAAGAAGAAGGAAGAAAAAGAAGAAGAAGGAAGAAAAAGAAGAAGAAGAAGAAGAAGAAGAAGGAAGAAGAAAAAGAAGAAGAAGGAAGAAAAAGAAGAAGAAGAAGAAGGAAAAGAAGAAGAAGAAGAAGAAAGAAGAAGAAGAAGAGAGAAGAAGGAAGAAGAAGAAGGAAGAATAGGAGAAGAAGAAGAAGAAGAAGAAGAAGAAGAGAAAAAGCAGAAGAAGAAGAAAGGAGAATTGAAGTGGGGGGAACTTCCTTAAATGCCTCTGGGTATTTTTAGTTATGTTGCTAGTTTGTGGTGGAGGGAGGGAGGTTAGAGAGGAGGAGGGATGAGATAATGAAAAGAGGAAAGATGGGGGGAGATTTGTATGAGTTGGGTGAGGGTGAAGTAAGGGTGGTCACAGTATGTTTACTTCAGGAACCAGGTGTAGAGACCAGAACGATGGTAGTGGTGGTGGTGGTAGTAAAGATTATGGTGGGGAGGTTGATAGTTGTGGTCCTCACTGTGATGGTAATGGCATTGGTGATGTTGTTTTTGTTGCTGATGGTGATGATGGTGGTGTTAGTGGTATGGTGGTGGAAGTGGTGGAGGGTGTGGTGGTATCGATGGTAATTGTGTTGTTTGTTGTTATTGTTTGTTGTTTGTGTTAGTGGATATATTAGTGATGATGGCGGTGGTTGTGGTGGTGATGATAATGATGGCAGTAGTGGTGGAAGTGGTAGAAGTGGTGGAAAGACAGAGCACAGAGGTGGTGTGTGGGTTGGTACTTGCAGCATAGTGGTGGGGAGAGGGGACATTTGCCATTAATCAGATGGCATTTTTTTTTGTTTTGTAAGTTTTTCTCCTGAGGTCTGGAATATTTGCCTGTAATGCTATCACTATCTCAGTTATGTGAGGAGCAGCCTGGTGTGTGTGTGTGTGTGGTAATTAGACAGGGTGGTGTCAGCCAAGGGGCTTGCCAAGGGACCTGTCACTATCTAATTAAATAATAAAAAGAATATACTGGATTACAGAGTATAGAGTTCTGAGTTGAAATGGTGGATATAGTTGGGTGTGTATGTTTGTGTGTATAACAGTAATATGCCTAATATGTGTGTGTGTGTGTGTGTGTACATATAAACGGAAACACATACACATGCACCTATGTGTGTGTGTTTAGCTGTATTTTATGTAATATTGATGAAGACAACCTCATCATCATCATCATCATCATCATCGTCATTATTGTCATTGTTATCATTATTTATGTGACCATTCCATTTTCTCTACAATTTGGATGAATCCCCTCCAAGACAATATCCTGCCACTTGTTGCATTCTCTTTTGAGAGGTTCATCATCTTGAAATCAGTTCTCACCATTTCTGTTCATGTCTTTTTTGGTTTTCCTTTTGTATGGGATCTTTCTACTGGAATCTTCTGGCTCTTCCTCACCCCCTAGTCACCTTTCCTATGTCCATAATGACTTGAAATTCCTCCCTTGCACACTACAACTTATTCCCAGTTTCTCATCTCTCATTCATCATCCACACACTTTGACATTACACATCCAGTGAACCAGCCTCTCCTTATTTCTTTCCACACTATCTATATCCCCTGCATACACTATGTCTCACTACCATACAACACTTCAGTTGGTACACATGCATTGTACAATCTACTCTTCATTTATCCCCAGAACATTTTCCCTCCTTAGTCTAATTCTGACCTCTTTGTATTCTGTATACCTTTTCCCATCACTGATTAGGACATTTAGGTCACTGGTTCTCTGAGGGTCACCTTGTGCATTTACGACAGGCAAAGTCTCAATTCAGTACCAACCTACCTTTGTTTCCACAACACCTCTTCTGCAGACATAAATTACATAGAATATACTTTATAGAATTTTTCTCCATTCCTTTTCTGCAAATTGAGCACAGTCATTTCCTTGATGGTACCAGTTTTGTCTTCTAATAAAACTTTAATCCTTGCTAAGTTTATTCCGAAGCCACTTTGGTTTAAATATTCTTTCCATTTCTGGAATTTTTAATCTAAATCATCCAATGTCTCTGTTACAAGCACTTGGTTATCAGTACAGAAAAGCTCCTATGAGCAGCTAGTCTTAAACAACTCTGTTATGGTCTAGAGGACTATAATAAATTGCAGGGTGCTAAGAAGCAAGCTCTAATGGACACCTACTTACAATTCCACTTTCTACTCACACTAAAAACATTAATATTTATTCGGGATATTGTACTTAGTACAAAAATGCTAACCATTGTATGGGGAGTAGTTTTGGAAGAATAGTTTTGCTATCATTTATAATCACAATCTAGTTCGTTGAAAGTATCTCCACAAAAGTTTTTAAAGAAGTTGTGTAATTCTGTCACCAAACCGTATATAGGCCCTCATCCTGTGCCGCTTATGGTAACTCACTTTGCATCTCTTTTTTTATTTTCTCTCCCCACCGTCCATATCAACAAACCAACCATCATTCACAGCAGCTATTATTATGTATTAGAAATATTGCATTTCTAAATCTCTCAGTGAGACTTATACAGTAGCAGCATAACTTATAGAATTTCAAGTGAAATAAATTCACTGATTTACAAAATTAGAAATATTTTCAACAGTGAATAAGCATCAACAGTTAGCAAAGCCAAGCTACTCCAGACTGATGAAGGGCAACTACCCCGAAACTAGTCTCTGGATGCTGGCTTTGTTGGGTGGAGGTGCTTATCTCCCCTGCTTGAAAACCTAAGGACACAGAACACTTGTGTCACATAACCAACTGCAAATTATGTTTCCTAGGGCTAAATAGCAGTAGCATTCTTCCCTTTCCTGGGACTGCCACATTAAGTTGGCAACAAACCATCACTTTATTATAATATAGAAATTGTAAAAAACAATATATTTCATGCAACCAGGGTTGAGCATAAGGTTGATGAGGTCCAGGTGAACCAGTTGGCCTAGACCTAATAAATAGAGGAACCCTTCACCTACCAGTTAGAGGAAATAGTAGAACCTTTGATAAAGAATTAACATTTTCTTATGGATCATTCTTGTTCCTTTATGCTGCTCTTTTAAATGTGAACACTACATATCAAATATTTACATTAAATGTACATGTAGAGAGATGTAAGACATGTGTAAATCATATGTATTTAGTTCTAACATATTTAATGACTGATTAGAAATAAATCTTTATTCTGTTCACAGCCTGGACCTATGACAGCTGAAATGAGGCTTATATTTCACACTATGCCGGGGCCTATTACTCGCTGAAGAGGGGCTTGCATTTCACATCTGGTTAGGGCCTTTTAAAGTAGAAATGGGGCCTATATTTCAAACCTTGTCTGAGCCTGTTACCATTGGAAACAGCACTTATATTTCACATCTGGTCAAGGCTTATTTTCAGCTTTACACATATTACTCATATTATATTTGGTATGACTCACCCTGTTACACACAATATTACATGTCATACAACACATAGAGTTACTCATATTACACATGGTATTACTCATTAATATTATACATAATACCTGTGATGTTACACGTGATGCATCTCTTATTACTTGTAAACTTACTAATGATACAGATATAAGAAATGGTAAAGAACAAAACAAAAAAACTCTAAAATCATTAAAATAGCATGAAAAGAGATAAGGGAAGATGTTAATGGAAGTTTTATCCGTATATTAAGAAGTTAATTGAAGGTCTTAGAGAAACTAAGAATAAACTTTGCTATCTGAAACTATCTGTATCTTTTACTGTTCCTTTTCTTCTTTCTTTCTTTTTTTTTTTCAATTAATGCAACAGAAAGGGAGAATTTGGCAACCATTCTAGCTATCCCAAAGGTGAATACTGGAAGTAATTTTTTTTTTTTTTGCTTTGTAAATTAAGAACAGATGAAAATATTAAGATTAAATGGGTTTTTTTTTTTATGTAGGGGATTGGTTTTCATGCGGGATGGCTATTTATTTCAATGAAATAACTGACACTTACAATAGAATTATTTATATTTACACTGCTACAAGGGAAAGCAGCAAAAGAAAAGTGAAAATTAATTGCACAATTTTAGCTTTATTGTATTTTTATATTTTTTTTTGTGTCTGTGAGTCAACTGAAAATTAGGATTGAGCATTTCTTAATCTGTCCTCTTTTGTATAGAGATGTACCTCACAACTTCAAGTAAAGTGAATTACTGGCTAATTAAAACAAAATTAATCATGATAATGTGAAAGAATATCATTGTTATCATTTCTGTTTGGATAACATTCCGCTCCAGACATTACTCACCTATGTTTCACTATTAGTTAGACCATTGCCCTTGCATTCATTGGATCATGGGTTCAATTTCTGTTGCATTCTTGAGTAAAGTAATTCATTTCCCATTGCTCCAGCTTGCTCAACAGTAATGTATATTTTGTACAGGTTTTTCTCTCTCCAGCTGTTGTCACATCCTGGATGATTGGATCAAGGGGAGTTGGGTTGAGGAGGTACCTGTGTCTGCACATGACTCCACTGACACTTAAAAACAATTAGCAAATGCATGGTACTTGCTTGCAACCAAGTCACACCCGCTTATAAGTGACAGCTATATATATGCATGTAGCCGTCAGATGTACTTTGTCACAAAATCACTGTAGTAGCATATTGCTATAGTTATGTTTTTCCACAGAAATATCTACGTCACTTTTAATTCCATCTTATCAACAAATTTATTTTTTGTTTCATAAATTTGACAATTTAATTCAAAGAACAATCTAACTATTTCTTACTGATGTCTTAAATAGCATTCTGCTACGTTCTCTTCCATTCTATAGATACATATTCTACTTTTATGGAATATACAGTTATCATTGGAAACATTTTAAAATCAACAGATTATATTATTCCATGGTTCCATTTAGAATTGTAAGTTTCCCATTACAGAAGCTACATTTTAATTTAATTCCATTTTAATCTAAAGATGCATTCTATATTCTATGTTTGGTAAGAAGCATTTACCAGCAATGTTAGTTGGCAGAGAGTCAGGATTTAACGTTTATTGAAATAGTGTTGACATTCAGTTCTTAGAATTATAAGCTACTTATTCTACCAAAATGCAGAAAATGGCATTTAATGGCTTTATGATCTGTTGTGGAAAACATAATGAGGAGTTTAATCTTTTAAGATATTCTCATTTCCCATTTGAATATTTCTTTACTTTAATATTGTCATACATACACTTTCTTTCATTGTCCTATATATTTTTATACACCCTATCTATTATACATGGTTAGATATACATTAAGAGAAATGAATGAAAGGTTTCTCCACTCAAATTATGTCTCCTCCTCCTCCATCCCTTTCGTCTTCTTGTTCTTCTTGCTCTTCTTGCCTTTCCTCCCCCTCCTCCCCCACTGGCAAAATTTGAAATCACTATTGTCATCATCATCATTATTATTATTATTATTATTATTATTATTATTATTATTATTATTATTATTTCTTTCCTCCTCCTCCTCTGCCCCTTTCTTCATCCCTTCCTTCAAACTCCTTGCAAAGCATCATGTTATCGCATACACGAAAGACAATTCGTACCACAACCTTAACATTACTTAACATGTTCTTCTCATTTTAACCTTTCAGGACCAACCAATCTTTGGGAAGAACATATGTCTACAGATATTCCAGTTGTGTTAAAGAGTGTCTCAGCTCTTTGAGCTCATTTTTTTTTTATATGCATCACTCTCTCTCCATGACATAATTACAAACTCATACCAATACGTTAATAATATTCTCAGTTATCAACTCTCACCAGTGCTGCTACTCTTTAAAATTCTAGTCTTTTTTTAGATGAATCTTTTTAATTCTCTCAAGAGATTTTGAAGGGATTATAAGATGCAATTCCATCAGAAACAACCAGAACAGAAAGCTAGACTGATGTTCCCTGAAGATCCAGCTCCAAATTCTGGCAGATAGGGACCACTAAAATTGGGGGAAATTTAAATGTTTACCCCTGAGAGACATCAAAATAAAACAGTATCACAGGGAATTGAACCCAGGGCATAAGAACTGGTTTATCATTTAACATTAACACATTCATTACCATATTTCTGTTGAAATCTACTGCCTTTGTTTCAATTAATGTTGAAAATAATGAAGCATTTCATAAAATAAGTTTGTCATTATTAAACTGGTGGTTAACTGGTAGAATTGTCAGCATGCTTTACAAAATGCTTAGCAGTATTTTGTACATCTTAGTGTTCTGAGTTCAAATTCCACCAAGGCTGACTTTGCCTTTCATCCTTTCAGGGGTTGATAAATTAAGTACCAGTGGAAGACTGGGGGGTCGATGTAATCAGCTAGTCCCCACCCCTCAAATTTCAGGCCTTGTGCCTACAGTAGAAATGATCATTAAACTGATATTTTGTATGTAAATTAAAATGAAATTTTGATGGAAGAAGGTTTTAGAATTACTTTAAACATTTTGTTGCTATATTTCTATAAAAATGCCATTCTTTCACTCTATTAATTTCAAAAATAATGAAGAATTTAGTAAAATAACTTTGTCATTATTTAGTTGGTGTTTGGAACATAAATTAACATGGAATTTTGATGGAAGAAGGTTTTAATTTAGATCTCTTTGAAAAGGGAAGTTTGTATCATGTCATTGGACTAGGTTGGTGCTAGGAGGGTTGGTATTAAAAGAGTCAAGTTAAACAACCATGAATACACACAATTACATTTCTGAGCCAAAAGAAAAGAAAACAAACCAATATATAAATAAGACAATAAATAAATATAAACCAATGCAAAAGAAACACAAAGCAAATAACATCTTTACCATATCATCTTCTGTGGTAACAATTTCATACTTCGTAACATTTATATAGATGATTAGTTCATTTTCCAACTTCAAAATATTCCAATGTAAAGACATAAACTGTAATGGCTCTCATTTTGGAACCTTATCAAGGAATATTTCCTTTCTTAATGAC
>NC_068996.1:56344578-56348005 GCF_001194135.2 Octopus bimaculoides
TGAGATATTTCTCAACATACAAAACTATTAGTAGCACTTAAAGACATGTATTTTGCCCTTTAAATAAATAATGTATCATCATCATCATCATCATCATCATCGATTAACGTCCGTTTTCCATGCTGGCATGGGTTGGACGGTTTGACTGAGGCCTGGTAAACCAGGAGCCTGCACCAGGCTCCAATCTGATCTGGCAAAGTTTCTACAGCTGAATGCCCTTCCTAATGCCAACCACTCCAAGAGTGTAGTGGGTGCTACACACACACACACACACACACACACACACACACACACATATATATATATACATATATAGGTGCAAGCAGGGATGTGTGGCAAGAAGTGTCTTGCTTCCCAGCTACGCCATTCTGGGCTCTGTTCCACTGTGTGGTAACTTGGGAAAGTGTCTTGTACTATAGCTTTACGTTGACCAAAGTCCTGTCAGTAGATTTGGTAAATGGAAACTGAAAGAAACCTGCTTATGTATATGTGTGTGTGTGTGTGTGTGTGTGTGTGTGTGTGTGTGTGTGTATGTTTTGTGTTTGTGTCTGTCTTCCAGCATCACTTGACAGCCAGTGTTGGTTTGTTTACATCCCTGTAACTTAATTGTTTGGCAAAAGAGACCAATAACATAAGTACTAGGCTTAAAAAAATAACCAATGGTGTAGCAGCATTAGGGTCAGCTGTTACAAAGGGATACCTTACTTAGATAGAAATAATTACAGAGATATGAAGTTGTTGGACCAGGTCCTAAAAATTACAGAGAGAGTTATAAGCTTAGAGACAGAATAAGATGACCATAACAGGAATTGAGGACCGGTTGCCCCTGGGAACTACTATATGCTAACGATCTTACTCTTATAGTGGAATCAGTTACAAAATTAGAGAAGAAATTCCAGGTGTGGAAGCAAAACCCAGAATCAAAGGGTCTTAAGGTTAACTTAGCAAAAGCCAAGGTTCTAGTGAGCACCAAAACAAATAGGACCCTACCCATCTCATGCTAATTCCATATGGTGTATCTAGTGTAAGACATGGACACACTGGAGGTGCAGTGGAATTGCAGGAAGGTTAATGGAGAAAGTAGTTTTTATGTGTGGAAGATGCACAGGTGCCATAAAGTCCAAGATCACAAGGAGAATTGATTTTCTACAATGCCCTGGAGGTTCCTTAGAAGTAGTAGATATATCTGTAACCTAGGTGATCTAATTAGCAGGGAAGGAGGATGTTCTGAAAGTGTAGTTGCTAGAATGATGATAGGATGGAGAAAGTTACAAAAGCTGTTACCTCTGTTGTCAGCAAAACATCTCTCTCTGTCTGTCTGTCAGTCTGTCTCTCTATCTGTCTCTGTTTCTCTCTATTTCTCACTCTCTGTTTCTCTCTCTCTGTTTTTCTCTCTGTTTCTCTCTCTCTATTTCTCACTCTGTTTCTTTCTTTCTTTCTCTCTCTCTCTCTCTCTCTCTCTCTTTCGCACACACGCACACACACATGTGCACGTATGTACATCGTATGTACACCGAGTTAAAGGCAGATTGGATGATGCTTGAGCAGGTTCAGTAATGCTGAATGGTAGTGAGATGTGGGCCCTTAATGCAGAAGGTATGCAAGGACTAGCGAGTGACGAAGTTAGTATGCTCCACTGGACATTTAGTGTGCATGTATGACAAGGTGTAAATGTGTTGAGATAAAAGTTAGGCATAAGAGAAATCGGATGTTGTGTGCAAGAAAGAAGATAGCATTGGTTGGTCATGATGCATATGGATGAGGACAGCTGCACAAAGAAGTTCCGAGTGTTTAAAGTGGATGGAACTTGTAGACAGAGGTATATCATACTTTAGCCTTTCAGCATCTGGCATACAGCTGGATGCCCTTCCTAACGCCAACCACGCTGTGAGTGTAGTGGATGCTTTTTATGTGCCACCAGCACAGCAGGAGCCAGCAAGGTAGCACCAGTATATATACATATATATATATATATATATCATCATTCTTCAAGGTTACGTAACTTATCATGGGTACTGTCTTTGTTTCTATCTTAAAGATAAATGATAAAGAAAAGAATACAATTCTTGAGAAGTTCAAAGCTTGATAGAAAGCTTGCATTCTTTTCAGATGCAAATCTTTTAATATCATTCACATCATTAGGTTCCATTCAACAAACAACCACTTAAATTTGAAAAATATACATTCTGCTTTGTGGGGTTTTGTCTGTGATTATAGACAGAAGGAAAAAGAAATGTCTAATTTCTTTTTTCAGTTAACAAATTAAAATTTAAAATGATAATTATAATTTTTTGTATGTTTGAAAATTAAACCAAGCTAAACTAAGAATTGCTACAAGTGTGATCTGGCCTTCACTGGTTCTGTTTGATGTCCCTGGTGCAGAGGGTTTCTTAATGTGAACCATGTGGATGTGTGATTGGATGTATGTATGTTAATGCATTCATGTAGTGTGTCTTAGATGGGTGTATATGTGACATTGTAATGCATGTGTGTGTGTGTGTGTACGTTACATTCTTTTCTACCCTAGATACAAAGCCCGAAATCTTTGGGCAGGGGGCCAGCCAATTAGATCGACCCCAGTGCTGATGAAAGGCAAAGCTGACCTCGGCAGAATTTGAACTCAGAATGTTGTTTGTGTGTGATATTGCAATATCTATGTGAGCATATGTATGCGTGTGTGTGTGTGTGTGTGTGTGTGTGTGTGTGTGTGTGAATTATTGAGAAGTAAATAATTCTGTTTCAAATGACAACAAAACAGTTTTTCAAAGAAACAGTTCTGCTCAGTTTTGTTGCTTAGTCCTAAGTCAGCCCAGATCCAGCAAACCAATAATCAAAGACACTCTAGTCATGACTGTCCCATCTCATTATTATTATTATGGTACCCTTTCCTTAAGACAAAAGTGCATGAATTAGGGGAGACTTGGTTGCTATGTCTAGCACATTGAGCGACCACAAAAAAGATTCTCATGATTCAACTCAGCTCATACAACTCTGATGTGATAAGAGGGTGCATAATTTTTTATAAGGGTTAGGATTAGAAAATAAACTGTGTTAACGGTAAAACTGGTTGTAAAGGGGTGGGGAACTGAGAGTTATTTTTAGTTGAGATGGAATGTAGTTGTCAAGAATTGAAAAATGGTATTTGGCATCGGTGGTACTTGTAGACATTATGAAGGGGTTATTGGATATCATTTTTAGAAGCCGCAGATAGTCATTAGCTCTGCTAGAAATAGCAGCCAAATCTTCCTCAAAGCTACTACCTTATTCTTTCATCTTTGAAAAATAACATATCAGATAATGGTTAATTATGGTAACTTTGTCTCAAAGAAGAGAGAGAGAGAAGAAAAAAACTGGTTGGTCAAGGGTTAGGTGCCTTTCACCCATGTCTGGACAATTGTTGGAAGATTTCAGAGTAAAGAAGAAGAAG
>NC_068996.1:56349827-56351051 GCF_001194135.2 Octopus bimaculoides
GGTTGTAGTATGACCAATAGCATACGTTAGAATCTATGCTACTCAAGGAGCTCTTTGAGTCTCCAGATCCAGCACCCCATGCTATTCCATCCCCAAAACCAACATTATACATACTAAAAATGCCATCTGAAATAAATACCACTTAGGCAGGGGGTGGACAGATAATAACTGCTCCCTCTCTCTCCCTTCTGTCTGTGTGTGTGTGTGTGTGTGTGTGTGTATGCATGTAATTCTATCTTATGTGCCATTCCAATTGTCTGCAGTTCTCTAAAATTGTCATTTTACTTACCTATGACATTTAAGTTGTTTAGTCTAGAAACATTCTTCATTTGAACGTGTCACCCTATTTCACTGAAAATTATATTTCTCCCTTTGGGTGGATATTTCTCTGTTCAGTGGGGAAAGGGGTAGATCTGCATTACCTGTGCCCCCCCCACCTCAGAGCAAATGCATTTACTAATATCAATAACAATCATCATCATCACCATCATAATCGTCATCATTATCATTATCATCATTGTCATCATTTCAATGCCTAGTTTATTCCTAGTTTTCCAAACTTGCATGGATCAGGCAAAAATAAACGGGTAGAGTTTTCTAAGACCAGATGCCCTTCCTGTCTTGCAGCCCCTACTTATTTCCACGTGAGGTAATAATCTCTCATTCCATCAAACAACAAACAATCTGCTTTCTTGGAGAACTGGAAGCAAACACTGAAACTAATTGCTAAAACACACCTGTAGACAGGAAAATAGTACAAAAATCACCCAAGCGCATGCATGCGCACGCACACACTCACACACACATACACAAACACACACACACAGACACTCGCACACAAGCACACATAGACACACTCGCACACATACACACACATGCACACACACATGCACACACACATGCACACACACACACACATACATATTTATATGCATATAGAGGCATCAAGCTGTTAGATCAGGTTATGAAAGTTACGGAGAGGGTCATAGCCTAACTAATTAGGGAGCGAATCAATTTAGATGAGATGCAGTTTGGGTTCGTGCCAGGTTAAAGCACCACTGATGCCATATTTCTAGTGAGACAGCTGCAGGAGAAATACCTAGCCAAGGATAAACCTCTGTACCTGGCCTTCGTTGATATGGAGAAAGCTTTTGACAGGGTCCCCCGATCCCTTATCTGGTGGTCAATGAGGAAACTTGGGATAGAAGAATGGTTAGTGAGAGC
>NC_068996.1:56351740-56353216 GCF_001194135.2 Octopus bimaculoides
GTATGACGCATGTGTACGAACAACCATGCTACATGGCAGTGAAACATGGGCTGTGACTGCTGAGGACATGCGTAAGCTCGCAAGGAATGAAGCCAGTATGCTCCGCTGGATGTGTAATGTCAATGTGCATACCCGTCAGATTGTAAGTATATTGAGAGAAAAGCTGAACGTAAGAAGCATCAGTTGTGGTGTGCAAGAGAGACGATTGCGCTGGTTTGAACATGTGTTGAGAATGAATGAGGATAGCTACGTGAAAAAGTGCCACACCCTAACAGTTGAGGGAACCCGTGGAAGAGGTAGGCCCAGGAAGACCTGGGCTGAGGTGGTGAGGCAAGACCTTCGAACATTGGGCCTCACCGAGGCGATGACTACTGACCGAGACCTTTGGAAATGTGCTGTGCGTGAGAAGACCCGGCAAGCCAAGTGAGATCGTTGCCAGTGCCCCTGGACTGACTCTTGTGTGGGTGGCACATAAGATGTACCATCTTGAGCGTGACCGTTGCCAGTATCGCCTGACTGGCCTTTGTAGGGTTTACGAGCGAGATCGTTGCCAGTGCCCCTGGACTGGCTCTTGTGCGGGTGGCACATAAAAGACACCATTTCGAGCGCGGCCGTTTTCGTGCGGGTGACACGTAAAAGCACCCACTACACTCTCTGAGTGGTTGGTATTAGGAAGGGCATCCAGCTGTAGAAACTCTGCCAAATTAGATTGGAGCCTGGTGTTGCCATCCGGTTTCACCAGTCCTCAATCAAATCGTCCAACCCATGCTAGCATGGAAAGCGGACGTTAAACGATGATGATGATAGCCTTATCTCTCACTAACTCCACCCATCCTTATATAATGTGGGTTTGCTATGTATCTCCTCTACACCCGTCCCTCTATCGCTTCTTAGCCTCTCCTCACCCTCTCTACAGCAACCCCACTCAGTTCAGGGTCTTTTTCTTTGTCTTGTGAATTACTTTGTGACTTCACAAGTGTTGGGGAACATTAGGAAAAGCACTCAGTACACACTGTAAAGTGGTTGGCACTATGAAGGACATCCAACTATAGAAACTATGCCAAAGCAGAGAGTAGAGCTGGTGCATTGTTGGATTCAGTCAAATTGTTTAACCCATGCCAGCATGGAAGACAAATGATAAATGATGGTGTGTGTGCATGTGTCCTCTGTCCCTCTTTGACTGAGTGATCCAAATCTTGTGGACTCTTGGGTACTGTTGGCATGCAAAATGTATCTGTGCCAGTACCATGTGTGAGTACCCATGCTGGTGCCCCTTAAGAAAGCACCCAGTACATTCTGTAAAGTGGTTGGCATTAGGAGGGGAATCCAGCTGAAGAAACCAACCCAAAACAAGCATGAACCCAGGCAACTCTTCAATTGGTCAGCTCGTTTGAAACTGTCCAACTCATGTCATCATGGAAAATGGACGTGAAATGATGGGTATATATATATATATATATATATATATATATATAT
>NC_068996.1:56353226-56354936 GCF_001194135.2 Octopus bimaculoides
TATATATATATATATATATATATATATATATTCCAGCATGGAAAGCAGATATCAAATGATGATGATGATGATGATGATGATAATAATTGCTGGTAGGGACACTGTATTTTGTTTTGCAACCATAACATACTACCAAGTATATCAAGGGTTTATGAGTCAAAATTGTGCCCTACTTTTGTGTTAGCAATGCTATTACACTACTTCTTAAGTTTATCTCCACAGATATTCTATAAAATTTACAGCCTTAACTAAAAGTTATGGTGTTTCATATCCGAATATGTCTCTGTGAGGGCAACGCAACTGAAGATAGAAAAATAAGGAATGAATATCTTTATTCTTTTACTTGTTTCAGTCATTTCACTGTGGCCATGCTGGAACACCGCATTTAGTCGAACAAATCGACCTCAAGATTTATTCTTTGTAAGCCTACTACTTATTCTATCAGTCTCTTTTCACCAAACTGCTAAGTCACAGGGATGAAGAGGTGGACATAGACACACAAATGTACACACACACACACACACACACACACACACACACACACACACACACACACACACACACATATCTATTATAATAAATGCCAAAACGAATTTCTGTGTGTCAGTGTGTCACACTTTGACCTGCCCTCTCTCACTATTCAATGACACTCCTACTATTCTTCATGTTGGGGTGAGAGTAGCAGTAGGCATAGAGATGGTGAGAGTGGTTGTAGATTGACAGTTGTGATGGTAATGGGGTGATAGTAATAGTATGAGCTGTAGTTGTGATAGAGGCGGAGACAACAGTGGTGGTGGTGGTGGTGCTGATGATGATTGTGGTGGTGGTAGTGGTGGTGGTGGTAGCTGTGGGAGTCAAGCATGATGGTGATAGTAAGTGATGTGAAATACAGTGGTGATGGTGGAGGGGAAGGCGGCGAAGTCAAAGGTGTTGATGGTGGTGGCATGAGAAGTCTGAATGGTGTGTATGGCAGTTGTTGTGGCGATGGTGGTGGTATTGGTGATGGTTGAAAACAAAGAAAGAGAGAGAGAAAGAAAGAGGTTAAACAGAAAAAAAGCCACCCAATACGGTGGCTTTTAAGCTAGTATATATATATAAAAACATATATATATATGATGGGCTTCTTTCAGTTTCCATCTACCAAATCCACTCACAAAGCTTTGTCAGGCCCAAAGCTATACTAGAAGACACTTGCCCAAAGTGCTGTGCAGTGGGACTGAACCTGGAAGCATATGGTTGGGAAGCAAACTACTTACCATACAGTCACTCCCGTGCCTCCACACAGCTACTCCTGCATATTTCAGGAGTTATTTGCTCCTTGTTCGGCACCACAATGTATTTGTGGATGGTTAATAAGTTGGATAAGTTTAAGAAGGAGCAAGAAATCTTAAAATATGCATCTACACCCATTTCCTATATTTTCTACCTATGATCGCTTTGTTTACATGAATGTATTTGCATGCAAAATGTTGTAACTTTCAGTGTTGGCTCTGAATCCTGTAGGAAATCTGTGGGACAGTCATTATTTTAACAGAACACATCTTGTAATCACCTGAAGAGACACATCTACGTCAACAGATATGCCTGAACCAGATGTTAAGTATCCTACTCATGAGAGATCAATGCTAGATGGGTCAAAACAATTGTAATGATTAATAAACATTCTTGTATGTTCCATCTTCTGTCTCGTTAATCATATATATATATATA
>NC_068996.1:56357145-56361126 GCF_001194135.2 Octopus bimaculoides
CAGGAAAAAATACACACACTTATTTATATATATACATACACACAGTCTTGATTGTAACTGTCCTACAAACGGAAACAAAACTCTGAGAAACAGTTTTGTGATATTTTCACAGCTTTAATAAAAAAAAGTGTGTATATATATATATATATATATATATATATAAGCGATGTTAAATCTCTGAACGAGTTATTAACAGTAACTGCACGATAAAGTGAAGTATATTTGCCACTTAAATGTGGCTGACCCCGAGGGGTGGATGTTACTGTTGCTTTTAGCCCCAGGAGGACATCTCCTCCAGGTGGCTATCGACACACATCTGTGCCCTGTCAGTATTTGCCAAGGGAAGTTATCTTTCCCATCTTGATCTACGATACGTACGTACCCGAGTTTCAGGGTTATTTCCCTTCTTCAGCGTACGACAATCGCCGACCTTCGATGCAAAAGACATCCCTCGGGGTCAGCCACATTTAAGTGGCAAATATACTTCACTATAAATGTATAGTTTTAGGGAAAACAGGGCACAGTAGTGTGTCGATAAGCCAGCTGGAGGAGATGTCCTCCTGGGGCTAAAAGCAACAGTAACATCCACCCCTAGGGGTCAGCCACACTTAAGTGGCAATATACTTCACTTTAATTAATTATTAATTTTTCTATATGTGACAGTGGATTTTCATCGATGAGTTCATGAACTTTGGTTCTTTTCCCTAAAACTATATATTTATATATATTTTAATTAATTTTAATATTTAATAAATTGATTTTAATTGAGTTTTTTACCTGTAATTTTGGATTTTATCCCTAATAATATATATATATATATATACATATATATATATATATATATATACATACTGCATTGAGCTAAGGTCCACTGTGAGGCTTGCAGGGTGAGTGGAAACATGCCAGATGGTGCTGGTCAGGTCAGCACACAAGCTCATCTGCAGTCATGCTACACTGGATGATGGCATCTTATATCTTTCGAGAGAACTGGACGTTCACAGAGGGGAGAATAGGATGGACGTTAGCTGGGCACAGGCTGGGCTGCTTCCACATCACATAGGCTGTCTTGCATTCCCCAATCACAGATGGTTCGGTTGTGTTGTGGAGAACCTTGTTTATGAGGACAAGAGGTCACCAACAAAATAAAAAGGCAAGAGGTCACCAATGAGAGAAAAGTTGGCAGGATCAGTGAGATGAGAGATTGAAAGCCAGGGCTGCCATATTTTATTGGTATGGCAGCCTGTTGCCATTCGGTGTTGTTGAACTCAAATAGGTCACATTAAGGTTTGAACTCAGAATGCAAAGCGTAAAAAAATAATACCTCAAAGTATTCTGTTTGATGCTTGAATGGCTCTGGCAATTTCCTGCATTATGTTAGAAATTTCCATCATCATTCTTAGTCTAAGAATTCTTTGTTGATAGAATTGTATTTCTATATTGTGTGGAAGAGTTTTCCTCCCACATTTGTATTTATTACTTGTAGGGATGTGGAATTTCATTATGTAACCATAATATTACTACAAAATAAATAAACGTTTTCATAATTCAGAACTGTGTTCTTCTGTGTTAGCAGTGTTATCAAATCACATGTTAAGGTTATCTCGACAGAATTTTTATAGAATTTATATCCATCACTGATTTGTTACGACGTTTCATATCCGAATAAGTCTAATGTAAACAATGTGATCAAAGGGTGTATCAGCCATATTTCAGGAGTTCTTGTTCTTTCTTCAGCGCCACATCCAAACCATTAACCATCCAGAAACTCATTGCTTATGTGTCCCCTAATACAGCAGTGTAGCATTATTGCATAAACCAATTTTATATATGCAAAATTGATCTACCCAATAATGTTACACATGACAAATCAATGCTGGTTATAATTTCTGTAGAAAGCCTGTAGAAATAACATTAAAAAACACATTTCCTTTTTGGACAATTTCTCTGTCTGTTCTTACTCTAAGAACTCTTAATAATAATTTCATATTTCGGCACAAGGCCAGCAATTTTGGGATTGGGGATTAGTTGACCCCAGCGTTCAACTGCTATACTTATTTTATCAATCCTGAAAGGCTGAAAAATAAAGCTGACCTCAGCAGAATTTGAACTCAGAAAATAAAGACAGTTGAAATGAAGCTGAGCATTTTGCCCAATAATTCTGCTAACTTGCTGTCTTAAGAACTCTTGATAAAAATGCATGTACATGTGTGTGTGTGCACGTATATGTGTTTGTGTGTTGGTTCTCCCATCCTAACTGGTGTTAGTTTATTTACATCCTTGTAACTTAGCAGTTAGATAAAATAAGAACCAGATTAAAAAAAAAAGTACTGTGGTCAATTTATTCAACTAAACCCTTCAAGATAATGCTCCAGCATGGCCTCATGACTGAAACAAAAAATAAAAGATATAACAATAAATTTTAGATAATGATAATATTGGTATGGAGTTGCAGTAGGAGGGTTAGGGTAGAGGTGGGGACACATCCAGACCTGTTGGAGCTCCATTCCAGCCAATGGAGAGGGCATGGGAGTGCAGTTGAATGACATCAATTCACAGGAATTGTAGTCAATTAATTGCAAGTAATTAATTAATTACAAGAAACTGATGGAGTTAAACTATATTAATTTATTGTTGTACTTTAGAAATAACTTAATATATAAAAGTCACAACCCAAGCCAACAACTGACCTTCTATATGGTTGTTTTAAATCCTAGAAATAGCAGTAAAATCTCCATCAAATCTCACCCCCACTTTTTTTTTTTTTTTCTAGGAAGGGTACAATGGATACTCTTTTTAGATAATCTTAAAATGATGAAATGATCGCATTTTGTGATATATTTAGCAATTTAAAATGTTATCAGTGAACAGGTTGCAGCCTCAAAGCGATGAAAATATTTTAACACAAATGGAATTTAATTGTCGAAGTGAATCTAACAGTTTTAGTGTGTTTTTAAATGGCTTATAAACACCTTCCACGCTGCAACTGTTAATGTAATTATTGTTTTATGTATAAAAATATTTAATGATTTTTTTTTTTTTATCAATTTGTAATGACATAAAATAAAGGCTTGTGACATTAATACAAGAATTAACATTTTAGAAAGAACGTTAAATGTTAATTACGTTGATTGCATCATATTTTGGAGCTTATTTCTATCTTTACAGGAGTTACAACAAAAATCAACCTCACAGAACAAAAAACTAACTAAATACTGTAAGACAGATGTGTTTGGCAAAAAGAGAAATTTGTCAGGAGTTTGGACAATCTGATTCTTGATATTTGGTTTAGCTGTCTTTGGTCAGAGCTCAAATCATACTTAGATCAGCTTTACTTTACATTCTTATGAAATTATAAAAGAACCCATCAAGTACTAGACCCAATTCTTCTCTCTTCCTCTCATCTCCCTCCCCCCCCACACACACATACACACATGCCCTCTTATTCTATTTTTGCTTTAATTTCTAATTTATTCTAGATGTTAATTAAGGACTAATCTCGAAGTAGTCAATTACTTCATCATTAGCAAATATTTTAACAAATTCCTTTCAACAAACCTAGAAGCAGCTTATTTTCATTTCCATTTTATTTCATTTCATTTTTTTCTCTTTGAAGAATTCTAGAATATCTTAATTGTAAACCATTCACTAAGTACAAATTTATTAATATCACCCAAATGTGATAGATCTAATCAATTAGCAAACTTTCTTAATAAGAAGCAGTTTATACAACTTACATGAGTTTATACATACATATACATGTGTGTATATATATATATATATATATATATAAAGGAGTGGCTGTGTGGTAAGTAGCTTGCCTACCAACCACATGGTTTGCTGGGTTCAGTCCCACTGCATAGCAACTTGGGCAAATATCTTCTACAATACCCTTGGGCCAACAAAGCCTTGTGAGTGGATTTGGTAGATGGAAACTGAAAGAAGCCTGTCGTATATGTGTGTGTGTGTGTGTTTGTCCCCCCC
>NC_068996.1:56361178-56363704 GCF_001194135.2 Octopus bimaculoides
CCCCCCCCATTGCATGACAACCAATTTTGGTGTGTTTAGATTCCTGTAACTTAGCAGTTTGACAAAAAAGACCAATAGAATCAGTACTAGACTTACAAAGAATAAGTCCTGGGGTCGATTTGTTCAACTAAAGGTGGTGCTCCAGCATGGCCGCAGTCAAGATGACTGAAACAAATAAAAGAATACACACACACACACACACACACACACACACACAAATCCAAATGCAGTTTCAAATTTATGACAGCTGTTTTGGTAGAATTTTATTGATGTATTCATAGATTACATCATAGCAAATTTTAAACTGGTGAGATAATACCTTGATGATGACAAATCTAACCAACATTTTTGGATAAGTGGTATTTTAAAAAAACATTTGAATTTATAGAGAAAATAGGAGTGGCTATAATGGGCATATGAGATGCAAAAAGATGAAATAACTCTTTTATTTCAAGGCAGTTATCATAATCAATTTATAACTAACATTAGCTCTGAGGATGTAGAAGAAACACTGACTTACTGTAACCAAATATAGATATATAAAATTTGTAATAATAAAGTCAAACCAAATAGTGATATTTTGAAATCATTCAATATGTATGTTTCAGATCACTGCAATATATATTATAGAAAATGCAGCCACTGCGCAAGACATTGCTCAATCAAAACATAATCCAATGAAGGTTACAGATGTGAAATTTTAAAGTAACTTTTAACCTTGTCCATGTAAAAATAATATGTTGGTCATGAAAGTTACAGAAAGTGTCATAGTTCAGCTTATTAGGAAGAGAGTTAACCTATATGAAATGCAGTTTGGTTTCATGCTTTGGAGAAATACAACTGATGCTATATTCCTAGTAAAGCAACTGCAGGAGATGCATTTAGCTAAAAATAAATTGCCATACTTAGCATTTATCAACCTGGAGAAGGCTTTTGTCAGGCTCAGTCCTTGGCACCTTCTTGTTCATCATAATCTCCAAGTCATACCATAACTAAGAAATTTAAGACCGGCTTCCCTTGGGAGTTCCTCTAGTTGGATGACTTTGTTGTTATAGTTGAATCTCTATTAGAATTAGGGAAGAAATTTCAGGTGTGGAAACAAGTTCTAGAATCAAAGGACCTTAGAGTTAATTTAGCAAAGACCAAAGTATTAGTAAGTAGGAAAATAGACAAATCCCTTCATGGAGATGGCCCTGCTCAATATGTAGACAAGGTGTAGGTAAAATTTTCATATAGTGTACCTGCTGTGAGCTATGGACACATGAGAATTTCAGTGGAATCACAGGAAAGCTAACAGAGAAAGTAGTCTTTGTGTGCAGCAGATGTGCAGGTACAATAAGCACTAAAAATTTACAGGAAATAGATTTCCTGAAATGTTCAGGGGAATCATTGGAAGAAGTAGACAGCTTCTGTTACCTCACTGACCAAGTTAGCAGTGGAGGAGGAAGTTTTGGAAGATAGTTGTAGAATAAGAACAAGGCTGGGCAAAATTCAGAGAGCTTCTACCTTTGTTGGTAACTAAGGGCCTCTCCCTCGAAGTAAAAATATGATTGTATGAGGAATATCTACAAATAGCTATGTTACATGCAGTAAAACATATAGACAAGGCAACACAGATTTAAAAAATAACTATGTGTGTGTGTGTGTGTATATATATATATATATATATATATATATATATATATAATATATATATAAGCATACACAAACTAACCTTTTTTTATAAGCGTCGAAATGTGTATAGTACAATACAAACAAAGTGATATTTTTCGCGGTTAGAACAATGGAACTCGAACCTACATCCCTCATAACTCTGGCAAAGTGCTTTACAATTAAGCTAAACTGTAAGGATACTTTACCCTGCGTTTCTGCTATTCTAACGGCAATTCTGCGTTCGAAAAAAAAATCACCTTATTTGTATCGTACAATATACATTTCGACGCTAATAAAAACAAAACAAAGGTTAGTTTGTTTATATTTATATACACGTAGTTGTTCTATTAGCCATTTAGCGCCTACAATTGCGGATGAATTTGTCAGTGGGAAGTTTAGCTTAATGATAAAACACTCTGCTCGAGTTTTGAGGGATGTGGCTTTGAGTCCAATGCTTGTTTATTGACAATTTTTGCTGCCTTGTAGGGGTAATTTACCCAGTATTTCTGCTGTTCTAATGACGATTCTGCGCTCGAAAAAATATCATATTATTTGTATCGTACAATACATACATATATATTTATATATAAACATTGTTCGTTTTTTTTCCGTCCTTGTTTTTGTATACATTCGCTGCTTTCTTCCAAGGAATCTAATGCTCTTAGCTTAGTTTTTCCTTGGGGCTGGCCAGATTGGAGCAATATCGAGAATAACCAGCCGAAATTGCAAGGATAATCTGGATCTGGACTGAAGAAAGAAAACTCCGAATGACCTGTTCCTGTTTTCTTTGTATCGTCTGTCTGGATGTTTTGTCCCTTTCTTGTATCACCTGACTGTCTGGATGGTTTGCGTTCTTGTCCCATTCTGTATTAT
>NC_068996.1:56363886-56369384 GCF_001194135.2 Octopus bimaculoides
ATATATATATATATATATATATATATAATGCGTAATCTTCTCATATTCTGTTACTAATGTTCACCAAGAAAGTCAATCTAAACATTGTACAATTTATGAAGGTACGTGCCTGATTTAGAAATATTTTTATCTGGCACCATAGCAACAGGTTTGAATTAGTTGTGAATAATAGGCATCAGATGTAGTAAGAGAGAAGACTACACTGGTTATGGTCATGTGATACATATAGACGAGAAGAGCTGTGTAAAGAAGTGTCGATCTCTAATTGTAGAGGGAATCTGTGGAAGGAGTAAACTCAGGAAGACGTGGGACGAGGTGGTGAGAAATGACCCTCAGATATTGAACCTCATGGAGGAAATGACACGGGACCGAGATCTCTGGTGATTTGCTGTGTTTAAGAATATACGCCAGGCTAAGTAAAATGTTAACCATATACACAGGCATGTTCTTTATGGCCATGTCCCCTAATACACACGTGCACAACCAATCTTCCCAACCAATCTGCCCAACACGCCCCATCCCATGATCACCCACTGCAAGCCCCCGCCTGCTCTCCATCAGGTGCTTGCCTGCTCGCTCTCCATTTCCTCTTCCATATCCCCTCCCTACCATCCACTCCAATTTCTCTCTTCATCGTTTGTTACAGTCACCACTTCCCCATCTGTAAACACCTCCCTTCACATTCTTATCAAACATCCCCCTCTATCTCCTCTGTGCTACTCCCTCGCTGTAGCTTGGGAATTTCTTCTACACGCAACACCATATATTTCTCTCTTGCTTTCTCTCTCTTTCTCTCTGTCCGTCTGTCTAGTTATTTGTCTTTCTCTCCAATTCTGTCTTTTCTACCTCTTCTTTCTTTTCCTACTTGGACAGGCAACTAGCCCCTTTACAATAAGACACCGATTTCTATACCTCTATTATACTTTAACCACACAACTGGCAGAGCCACCTTCCTCATTACCATTTCCTCATCCTGCCGAGGGGTCATTCTCCTGCAAGTTACTTGCCGAGGCCGGTGGTGCTGGTACCATATAAAAAAGCATCCAGTACATGCTGTAAGGTGGTTGGCATTAGGAAGGGCATCCAATCATAAAAGCCATACCAAAGCAGACAACAGAGCTTGGTGCAGTCTTCTGTCTTGTCAGCCAGCTCGTCAAACCACCCAACCCATGCCAGCTTGGAAGGAGGATGTCAAATGATGATTTCATATATAAATACGCGCGCTCGACTCTCCTTGGTCTAAATCTATTTTGATTTCGTCTCAGATGGCTATCAAGCACCAGTTTAATTCAGTTGAAGGTCATTTGGTTGATCACTTTGAATGAGATATTAGACAAAGCAATTCCTCTGTAGTTACTGAGGTTTTCTCACTTTGAGATTGATATCAAGTTAATCTCAGACCACTGATCTGGACTTTTTCGCAAAATCCAGTATTATTTCATCAAGATTGCACCTCTTGGTAACTTCAGGGGGAATTTCATCAGGGCCAACAGCTTTTCCCTCTTTCACTCTATCCTTAGCACTCCGAAGTTCTTCCAAATTAAAGGGTTAGGGTTAGTGAGAAGATCAAGCAAAGGCGAGTGCGACTACCTGGTCATTGCGTGCACCATCCTGAGCTGCAAGAATCCAGTTAGTATTGTGGAACCCACTTCATGGTGATATAAGAAGAAAATATCGTGGTTATACTTGATTGCAGATACTGGCTTAGGAATCAATGGTTTATTCATCAAAATAGTTATGCGAAAATTATAAAACGATTAAGGTGTCTATTTAAAACCAAAAAGGACACAATTTAACCGCTACTAAAAATGACTGAGGGTGCAGGGCAGCTCAAACAATCCTGGAAACTAGTCATACATGCATACATACATACATACACCCCCAACACACACGTATATACAACTTAGAAGAAGAGTGCTAAAAAATACATATACGCATAGATATACTAGGTGAATTTAAAAGTATCCGACCTTTGGGCATAGAAAAACAATTTTGTACATCTCACAAATTTTACTTAATAATCTTCAAAATACTTCCCTTCGGAGTTCATACACTTCTCCCAGCGGTTCTGTCACTGCTGCTAACACCTCTCTGGAACGTCTCCTCTGGAGCTCCGCCGTCTCTTTCCTCACACGATTCAAATCACTCCCTTTCAGCCTGGCTTCCAGTTTGGACAAGAGCCAGAAGCCACTTGGTGCAAAGTTGGGAGAGTAGAAAACCTATCGAACAAATAGTGTGTCGTTCTTGACCAGGAACGCTTGGATTACGAGCTGCATTCAAATGTAACCGACTCTCTCTCTGCATATATAAATCCTTCGTTACAATGGAATCCACTGACCATGTGTTTATTCCCACCTCATCAGCAATTTCCTGGATTGTTACACGACGGTCTTCCATGTCTATTTGCCAACCTTCTCAATCGGTCCCTTGTTTCGGCTTGTCGATGGTCTGCCTGAGCAGGCCTCACCCTCGACTGAGGTGTGGCCATGTTTCAAACAATTGTACTACTTCTTGATCTGAGTTTTGCCCGTGGCATCATCGCCAAAGGCCTGCTGAATGTCTTGGGTGGTTTGAGCTCGAGTACTACTAAGCTTTTGGTAAAACTTGACACAATATATCTTCTTGATGCATTCGGTCATTTTGTGCGAAAACGAAAATCCATACACTACACATCTCTACTGCAGGCATAGCAGCCAAGAATTGACGTGGCCTACCGGCGCGAAAATTTTACGCATGTGTAGGAAGGGTAGCGTCACCTCCCACCCACATAATTTTGCTCATACGGTATTAGTTTTGGTGGGAAAAAAAATAAAGTTGCATACCTTTTGAATACACCTCGTATGTACACACGATACAGGAAAGTGTTTAAATATATGTGTGAGTATATATATGTGTGAGTATATATACATACATATTGTTACGGCCTTCTGACCATAACCCGAATTTACTGAATCAACGTGGAAAGGGTAAATCCAAGACAACACCACACCATGAAGTTTTTGTAAAATATTAATAGTCAGCATAAAAATAGCTTACATACAAACAAATATATACACAAACAAACAGCAAATGCTACACCAGACGTGCAGTCAAAAGTTACAAGGGTAGCATATATATACACAGTTCAGAAATTCGGACTTCATATGCTGGTTTTTGGTTTCACTAAAATTGGCCTTACACAAATTTGGTTTTTCAAAAAATAACATTCCAAAAATTTCGGATTTCATAAAATCCGGATTTTCATTTTTGTACAAATTCGGTTTACGAACCTTGGAAAGTCATAAAATCTGTCTCTCAATTCGGTGTTCAACCTTGGGTTTCGAACCTTGGACCTAAGCATAATTAAATCTCATGTCAAAGCAACCATTTAAACTAAAAGTTCATGACACAAAACGGCTGCCAGACTACATCAATAATTATAGTAATAAAATTAAAACGTCAAACAAAAAGCTAGTTTGCTTTAAATTCACACAAAACTGCTTCATACAAATATGCTGAGTAACCATTAGACAAAATTTACAATTAGTCGTCTAATACAAAAATTAGCTACATGAAAAAATAATTCATACACCATTTAGCTATTTATACAAATTTTAACATTTATCTTAACAGAAAATAGCTAGCAAAATTACTACACAACCTGCCACAAATGCAGGGTTCAAAATTCACATAAATATTATAAAATGTGACACAGAAATTATTTTAAGCTTGACAAAATTATTTTAAGCTTGACAAAAGTTCTGTCGAATTCCTGGAGCACAAAATAAATCCATAAATAGATAAACTAAACAGGTAATCATAGCTTCCAGAATTCAATTGAACAACTTTACTTTCTTTATTTTGGCACTACGGCCATAACATAGAACACATGGACAGACAAAGCAATACATTGGGGTACATGAAAATACATATCGGATGAATTATGAATATAATTGAAATGAGAATGAAATGGCTTTCCAACTCCCCAAAGTAGGCAGTTCCATTTTACTGTTTTTTAAATTACAATTTTACTTTACAGTCTTATATCTTTTCCGTAACACAAAATTACAACAAATGCTGTTTTATATCATCAGAAAATACAACAGCCGGTATCTCGTCGTATCTATACTGAAATGGTGCTATTTCAACTCCTTTTTTTCCCCCCAAATAGTTCTACTAATCACTCCTTTCTTTCTCTCTCCAACAGCACACCCTTCCTACCTTCACGGTTTGCCAGTTTCACTCTGATAACATTTTTCATTTTTGTTACTCTTTTTTTCAATTTCGACGCTTTTTTCATATACGACGAGGCTTCTTAAGTTTCTCCCTGTAGGTATCGTTCTCTGATTTCCTTTACCACTTGCTTCGTCCGTCATAAATGTATCCGTCTCTAATTCGCTGTCTCTTTCTTTCTTTCGTACTCCTTCTTCTTTGTTAGTTGAAGGCGATGATTCGTGCGTTCGCATTTCACTTGATTTTTCATTTGGTTTTCCATTTTTTTCTCTTTTCTTTCTTATTCTCCTCTTCGTTTGTCTTTCTTTTTTGCTCCTTGGGGCTTTTTGGTGGTGATACTAAGTTCTTTTTTCTTTTCACCACCGTAAATGGCTCCTCCATTTTCTCTTCCTCTACTGCTGTACTCTTTTCTTCTTGAATTTCTTTTTCTGTTATTTCTTCTTCGTGTTTCTGGGGACACTTGGCCTTCATGTGTCCCCTTACTCCACACAAAAGACATATTGGAGGTCTACCCTCCACAACAATCCACAATTTAGTCTCATCCGGCAAAACCAGCTCTTCCACAATCTTATGGAAGTCTGGCAAGACTTATATGGACTATCACCTCTAAGCCATATCCATACCAGTTCACCTCCGTAGTTTTGGACATTTTCAAAATTTGTGCATCTTCCTCTGTATGGTTCACTATGGCTGCCACCAGCCATGTCTCGTCAATTTCAGGAGGCACTCTACCTATCCTTACAATGGCCGAACGTTTGCCACAGTAAGTAGGCACTAGTGCTCACTCAGCTGATCTCAAGGCCGCAGTGGATTATTTCTTTGCTCCATTTTCGTTTATAGAGCGTACCTCCACTATGCCAAATTTCCGTCCTCTGGTGTAGAACGTGGTACATTCGTTCACCTCTCTCAAACATTCCTCTACTGCTTCCGTCGCTGCTATTTCTACTTTCTTCGTTGCTATGTTTAACGTTCTGCAGATAATAGTTCTTTTCTCGGTATTCTCAATAACTTCTTTGGGAAGCATCGTTATACTTCTTGAAATTCTTGTCTTTAACTTCTATTTCACGGACTTGCCGTAGCTCCGCTGACAGGCTTTTGCCGGTCACTGCAGCATAACTACCCACTTGCACTGGGCATAACTTCCCAGTGCATACTTCACCCATGAATGGGGAAGACAAATAAAAATTCTATCAAATTCAACAATTCAGGAATTAACAGGTTTACAATAACAAGTATTCACATGGAGCATACATACTTTCAACTCGAACAACACACCAATTGAACAA
>NC_068996.1:56370210-56383664 GCF_001194135.2 Octopus bimaculoides
ACTTGTCAGTGATTGGTTGAAATTATCGAAATAAGACAATTTTTTACATGAAATAAATTCGAATACAAAAATATTTTTCTGTTCTATAACACAAAATAGATAAGTATACGAAGTTTGAAAGTCTTTCGGTGCCAAAAACACTACGTAAAACATTAATGAAAAATGTGGCCCCCGTTTTAAAATAGATCCTGTTACTGTTCAAATTATTGCTAGTGTTATTTTGAATTGTTGTTTTTTTTCCTATTGTGGGGAAAATGGAGAAAACGCCAGCAGGTGGCCACAGTTATGCGGCTGCAACTGGAAAAGGGATAGACGTGGAAACGCTGGAGGTACGAGAAATAAAGGTTGAATCTCGGAAAATGAAGGAATGCGAGAAGTTGCTGGAAAGAGACGGAAATACACTGAAATTAACGCCGCCCGTGGAACTAACAACAAATGTAATGAAAAGAACGGTGATATATGAAGATAGCAACAAGGAAAATAGAAATAACGACAATAGAGGCTATTGAAGAATGTTTGTAGAATATAAAAAGACTAACCACATTTATAACAAGAGGGAGAAAGTACTCTACTGTGGAGGTGCGTTTTGCATCAGAAGAGGAAGCAATTAAGCACTCCACGGAGGCAATAAGATCCGAAGAATGGGTACTTTTGCTATTGTACTGTGGCAAACATGTGGCCAGGTGCGAGTTGGCAAAGTGCTCCCAGAGCTGAAGGAAACATGGCTGATGACAGCCATAATGTATGACATGAATGAGGAGGCCAAGATTCTGAAGGCCACAAGAACCCAAAGAGTTAACTACTGGGGATATGGAATAGAGTTAACCGTTCAAGCAACAGTGGAAGACCTAAACAGAATTGTCGAAGAGATAGTGCTGCCCGATGATGTAAAATTGAGAGTTGTGGTGGAAGGCAGGTCGCCTATATGTTATACATGTGGGGAAAAGGGCCACATGAAGGCGAGGTGCCCCCAGAGGGAACAACAGATAGGAGCAGATGGAGAGGTAGGAGAGCACGGACCAGGTGCTACAGGTCGAGATAAAGGAGAAAGCAACGTAGGATGGGTTCAGGGTGTTTAAAAAAAAGAAAGAGAAGTGGGAAGAAAGAAGAGATGGAAAAGGAGGAGACCAGAAGGAAGGAAGACAAAATGGTGGTGGACAAAATAAGCGAAAAGGAACTTGAAGCGTTCAAAGAGGAGTTGCATAGGGAAGAGACATTGGTGAAGGCACCGGTTGTTCCAGTGGAGGAAGAAATTTTAGAAACGCAACTGGAGAGACTGTTCAGAGTGGTGGAAGAAAAGAAGGTACCAGGAACGGAGCAAGAAAAGGGAAGACAAATAAGAAGAGGAAAATGTCGATGGAATTTTGTGACGTACGCAAAAAGCAAAGAAACTGAAAAGAAAATATTAAAGTTTAAACATATTTATAAGAGTAAAGTTGGTCACGGATGTGTATTCCGAGAATGTGTGAAGGCCATCATGGTTGACAAGAACACCTACAATAGACTAAAAGAGATGTGTGGAGAAGGGATTGACCCGCCAGGAGTGTTGGCGGAGTTCGATGAATTGCCACCTGTAGTAGAGTTAAAAGAATTAGAACCCTTCATGAAATATTAAAAAGGAAAAAAGTAAGTAAAATTGTTTCATTGAAGAAAGAAGGAAAAAGTAAAATTGTTTAATTTTTTTTTTTAAAGAAGAAAAAACGAGATTAAGAAAAAAACAATAAGATAATAGAACGATTGTAAATAGTTTATATAAACGTTCAAATGATACTGCCCATGCAGCCATTTCATTTTTCATTTTTATATAACATCGCATTTTCATTCGTTTTATGTTTTTGTCCCCACTGTAATATCCCCTCTGTATTGTGGCCGTAATGCCAAAATAAAAAGACATACTTCACACTATAATTTATAATTTCCTAACAATATATATATATATATATATATATATATACACATATATACAGGTATCCATGTATCTACTCTACAAGACACCTACCCCTGTCTCTACATACCTTCAATCCCTCATCAACACACACACACACACACAAATATTAAAAAGGACTTTTACAATATTTAAAACAGATTTTAGCTGTCCACGTAGCATACAAAATTCAATTGTGGCTTTTATGTTTGAAACCTAAATAACAGAGTTGAAGAACAATGGCAATAAGTAGTAGTTGATCATAGATTGTGTATGTATATGTGTACGGTGGACTGCTTGATGTATGAGTATTCAGTTGAACACCTATATACAAGGAATAAACTTGGATTTTTCAGTGGCAAAAGTGGTAGTGTTCCTTAAATATGTTGAGTAAGAATGCTAGAGTTACTTGGAAACATTGAGTAAGAATTATACTGTTCCCAGAAAACAGTGAGCAAGAAGGCTGGCATTCCTTGGAAACAGCAAGCAAAAACGCTTGTGTTATTTGTGTTGTACTGGTTGTATGGGAATTTGTCGGATGGCATTAAGTTTAGCTGTGTGTTGTCCCATAATAAACCAATTACAGTGTTGAAATAACATTTCGTTTTATCGAAGTAAATTACGATATTTACATAATTACGTCACAGTTTCGCTGTAGCATTATGTAGTTTGATACTAGAACCAAACGTAGTTGTAATTAAACTACTAACAATTAGAGATTAGCTTCTCGTGAGACGCAGGAATAATGTTTGTCCGTCCTACTTGAAGAATTCTTTTTAACTCTGGAGTTGAAATTCAGTCAAAGAAAATTTGTGGAAATATGGGTTTGTTACATGTACTGTCAAAGTGTGTTGCTCCCACTTGTTTCTTTACACTCGTTGTGTTTATAGAACTATGAAAGTGCTGGAATTCCTGGAACACTAAAGGACATTTTCTTAAATGTGGTGATATTCCAGCATGTTGATTGGTTTATTATCAGGACAGGTGTGCCTTGGGCCTAGTTATTAAAGTTGTGAAGTTTTAGTTCTAGGCTTTGAGAAACAGCGAGCAAGAACGCTTATGTTCCTTCGAAATAGAATGCTAACGTTTTTTGGGGAACAGCTAGCAAAACCGACGGTATTCCCTCGGAAACAGCAAGGCCTGGGCTTCTGGGTGAGAGATTAAAGTCATGAAAAATTTCCAAATGTATTTTGGGTGAACGATTTTTTTTACCATTACTTTTAAAAATAGAGACGACATTGTTTATGGCATATTTTGTATTTACCGTAAGCAATCCTTCTACCAATATGGACAAGTACCGCCATTATCGCACAGATGTCGTTGTAGACAAATCTATTTCAACGTTAAGAATTGTGGACTGAAATAATGGATGCCAGGAAGGATGAAAACTTTGGAGTGTCCATAAATAATTTGTGATATTTGAATGATGAAATCGACATTATTCTACAATGGAATGGTAGATTTGTTCAAGCATAAAGCAAATTCAAATGACCGGTCAAAGACCGATAACCGCGTTGATGTGTGTGTGTGTGTACATGTATGTATGTATGTACATATGTATGAGGTGTATAGATGTGTATTAATATCTGTGTATACATACACACACACGCGCACACATGTACACCCATACATATACGTACTTGCTTACACACATGCATATCTAATCATACTTGCATACGTATATATGTGTGTGTGTGTGTGTGTGTGTGTGTGTGTGTGTATGCATGTGTGAGTGTAAGAGAGAGAAAAAGAAAGGGAGGGAGTGTTTGGTGTGTTTGTGTGTGTGTAATGCTAATAAATAAGTCAGGCTGGTTATCTCCAATAAATAGAAGCGTGGATAACGCGTGCGCGAGTATGTGTGTGTGTTTGCTGAAAATTCATCTAAACATGTGCCCTGTGTTGGAAGATTAGCAGAAGAGTGAAGAGTTTGATTTCTGTTGCTAAGAGACGTCAGGAACAGTAAATAAATGCTAATCGTCCCTGAGATGGCGAAATTAATGACTCACTTTAATTGGTTGGTGGTGAAAACAAATTGAAAGTCAAAAGTTTGCCTCGATCCCTACAGGTTCACGAGCAGGAGCTTATAGAGACGGCATTGTCAAGGCATAGCTTTCAATGCCACTCAGTCACTGTTCTCACTGTTCCATTGTAATTCTATTTCGTTAGCCATGTGACTAAGTAAAAAATTTACAGAGTAGAACAAATTGCTTTCGCCACGATTCCCGGAAGAAGCCTTTCTTTGAAAATCAAGGAAACTGAGAGGTTATTTGTTTCATCTCTTTCGTTAAGGGTAGACCCCATCAGACATCGTGGAACTCTCTTTGAATACTCTTCCCTTGCACAGACTGAACCGAATTTTCTCATCAATGGTTTAAATATTCTTACTGGATAATAATGAGATCATTTTGTTTAGATATTTTAGCGTTAGGCTCAAATTTTCTTTCTATTATATTTTGCAGCCATTGTTCCTGCTCTTTACGTTCTGAGTTTAAATCCTGACGAGGTCAGTTATGCGTTTCATTCTTTCGTGGTTAATAAAATGAAATATCGGTCAAATACTGTAGTCGAGGCTATCGACTTATCCCTCCCCTCAAATAATTATTATAGTTTGGTCTGTTATTAGTGTTCGTATATAATATCCTGGCCATATTGGATTGCATAGACATATTTATTTTAAATTTTAGCATTTTAAAAAATACAGAATGGTGAATTGGAGTCGTTAAAGCTCCTGACAGAATTCTGTTAGTTATTTGTTCTGCTTCCCTACTCTATGAGTTGAAGTTCCACTGGAGTCAGCTTTGATTCTGTCTATGGCACAATTCTTCATCTTCTCTACGGAAGAAATTGGTTGTGTTCAAACATAAAGTGGGTTGAGCTCTGCCAGTTTAAATTCGCCAGATACTCTTTATTGCACTCTGTCAAGAGTTGGAGGCCCAAGAAAGTATCATCGTTTGTACAACTGTTAAATATATCCAAATGAACGTTTTAGTTTCTATCCGACAGCAATTAAGTGAAACAAGAGAGATCTCAGAACGTTGTTTTGTCTTACCTTACTATTCACAAGAGATTTTGTCTTTGTTATTTAACTTCTATCGTTGAAGAAATCAGAACTAAATGTCAATATTTGCCATATTTTCAGCTTGTGGCATAAAATTCCAAAATCGGAGTATATTAAGTCAAACACTTGCTGTAGCTAAAGCATTTGGATGGAATTTAGTCCTGTTGCTACGTCAATTAGTTTTGCTCATATTCAGAAGCTATATTGGATATTATTAAAGAGATATCATCACTCTCCGCCATTCTTTTAAAATCATCATAAAATACTATCCTTCTGCATATATTGCACATACTGTTATTGCGAAAATGACTTATGTACATGGACTCAATGATATAGATCTGTAGTTGGTTGTTTATATATATATATATATATATGTGTGTGTGTGTGTGTATGCGTGTGCGCACTCTTGCTTATAGTGTACAGTCAATTTGTAGTACAGTGTTATAGTTACATAATTCTTTATTCAGGGATGTCATCTGACTTGATTAACTTTGGAAGGGTAGTTTCAGGGCTATGGTTCTCGGAAGGGAGCTAAAAGACCGTCAGAGTTTCGAAGATGAATTTTCATCAATACTTCATCGATACATCATAACAATCAAATTTTACCTTGCATAGTTTCTGGGTCTATAAAAATAAAATTTCACTCGAGGATGATGGATCGGAATACCTCGGGCCGAATAGCTTGTGGTTTTTGTACTGATTCTTTACATTCTGCGTTCAGATTCCGGAATGGCGTCGCAGGCTTAACCTAACACCCGGTTTGACACCGCGCCTGGCACTTCGAGGGTCTTTTGTGGAACTCACCATGTTGAAAGCATTCAGACCAGATTTTCTGTGAAGATATCTTTCCACCTACCCGTTTCAGAGGCCTGAATGAAAGATAAGTGAAGAGCATAGTATAACATAACAACATAAGTGCCAACGAAGAGCGAAAATGCCGATGATACCATAACATGATACCATAACCGTTCCATGTTTGACTAACAGTAATGTCAACACCGCTCAAACCAAAGATCAAAGTATGGTAGCACAATGGCAAGAATTTTGTATGAAATGTTGCGCAAATATTTAACTAGACCAGTAGAATAGTCGTTCAGTTAACGAGTTCGTGATACGAACTTGGCTTTGAAACTGTAAGAAGATACACAAGTGTTGATAAAAATTGCTAAAACATTTGAAAGCTCCGAACCAAGAAGGCGATCGATTCTTTGATCGTTTGGTAATTGCCTTGAGGTTTGGTAATTGTTTGAAATCCACCGGTGAAATCGTTCTGTGATTTTAGCAATGAAACTCATAGACTTACTGTTTACATATAAAAGCGCTTTGTAGTTATGAACAGTTGATCACCGTCGGGTTTGGCTGCTTGACGCGTAGAGTTAGGGTTAGGGTAATACAGCTGCACGCACACAAGTATCACACAATCTGCCCTTCACTCTGAGAGAGAGGCCCCCAGCTACCAACAAAAGGCAGGAGTCCACCGAACTTCAACCCAGGTGCATAATATTTTTGACACCTCCTTTTGGGAGGGTACTCATGAATAAAATAGCTTAAGGTATCTCTTTATCTAAACACATTTGATAATGATCACAAATCTATAAATATATTGTATAAGAAATAAGCAACATAAAATATGCTCACGTTAAAGAGATACGTGGCAGAAATAATGTTATGGGTTTTAGCATTATTCTATTAACAACAATAGCTGTCTTCTGTTATCGTTCTTTCACACAAAAGCATTTCAATACAGTTTCCATGTTGTTGTTTTTTTAAATTTTTCTATTTCCACGTTCTGTCCGTGTGTGGGATGGATTCGATCGTTCCTTTAAGTGGAATTGTCTCTTTTATGAGGTGATGTTAGCAACCGAAACTCTTAAGGGAGTAGGAACATTTATGTTTACCATTTCAATATCTATGCGAGCAAAAATAACAATAATAAACAGATATAAAAAAAACAACTGTTTTTTCCCCTTCTCAATTGCTTTCTAGTCTGTCCGCTGATTATAAGATTCGAACTGCAAACAAACGCTTTTAGCCGGAAAGCCAACGCCCCAACTCTTCGTTGGCTCCTTTTTGTCTTCCCCACTTCAATATCATGCAAGGTTGTTCTCTACAGTTCTATTTATAACTCACTCTCTAAATAAATAAATAAATAATAACAGAAAGTAAAAAAATAATAACTCTTCACATTTAAGATATATACTTATAATCAAATACGGTATTTCGCCAAACTGATGGTATTCTGAATTAATAATCTCTAGTAGTGTCATGGTAAGCAATCTATTTTAATAGAAAGAAAAATTCTCTTAGTCTTTGTTATCATCAACTTGAACAAACGAATGGATAAGCGAAGTACTTGGCTGTTGCCCCCAGTTTCCTCTTCTACCTACCATTTCTATAGAACGATAAGCTGCTCAAGTTGATGTCGCTTTAACAAGATTCCACTGAATGTTGCCAGGTGTTTTTTTTTCGTTTTGCTTTTCATATTTTATATTAATATTTTCTTTTATTTTGGCTTCTTTCCTTATTCTTTCAAATTTTCATTTTTATTATTATAATTATTATTTTTTATTTTTTGCTTTTAGCCTGTCCATTTGGACTTCTTTTTAAATATTTCCAGCATTGAAAGGATGATGGATGGGCAGTAACGGAAAATCATTGTTGGACTGAAGCCTTTGTGGTACCCAGTTACGTTCCTTTTGTTCCTTATGAGCATAAAATCCTGGTAAGCGGATGTTTTTATTCTCAGAAATATTGAAGTAGTTAACTCCTATGTTCTTAATCCCTTAAGTAGTTAATTCCTACGTCCTTAAACCCTCAAGTATAAACCGGCACCAAGAGTTCTAATCCTTTCGGTGTTGAATTTGTCTTTCATTCTTTAATTGGAAAGAACCAATGGAATAAATACCATTAATGATAAGAATAATCTTTCTTTAATTTGGCACAAAGCCAACAATTTCTTGGAGGTGGAGAAGTCGATGAAATCTATCCCTAATCGTTACTTATTTTATCGATCTCAAAAGAGGACGAAAGGCAAATTCGATCTTGGTGAAATTTGAAGACGGATGAAATGCCATCAAGCGTTTTGTCCGGCTTGCTGACGATTCTGCTAGCACGCGTCTTACCAATATTAATAGTAATGATATGATGAGATAAGCTCAATGATCTTAAGAAATGCGTATCTTTATAACGTAAGAAATGGATTATGCCTACAATAAGTATAGACCACAGATCGACACAGTGTTCAAAAAATCAGCATATTTTGAACACTAAATCACACACATTCTTTCTTCTCTCTTTATTTCATTCACCGCTACTGCAACGAAAACATGGTTAAAGAGTCCGCTTGTCGTTCACCTAATTGTCGGGATTTGGTTGACTGAAACTGTATAAAAGTTTAAAGAAAGACGGATGAATGGAAAGGTGATCAAAGGGGCAGGTTAAATAGTGATTTGATAAAACAGTTGGTGGATTATAGAATCTCCAGATACAGGGTTTCTAATCAGCCATCCAGCGATGCACTGCGCTTCTGATGGTGAGAACTACAAACGGAAAGTCTATGAACCGCCGCAAGAAGCTTTGTTCGTTCACACACACACACACACACCTGCACGCGCACAAACACACAGGTCCATGTAAAAGGCAAAAAGAGAGGGAAAAGAGAATAGAAACATCTAAAAACGAATGGTTTTATTTTGTATTTATGCGTGTATATATCCTTTACCGAATTAAGATATAAACATTGACGAGAAAAGTAAAAAGAAATGAGACCGGCACTTTACGAACGCCGACGCTGTGGTTCACCACAGCCATATAGGATCTCTAAATTAGCCTAAACCCTCAGCCATCATTTCAATCATCTATCTTTTCGTCGTCTCCGATATCCCAGCTGTATCTTACCTGTGGCACCATTAGCGCTAATTATCGGTACTTCTCCATTCAAAACCAAATGTAATTTTTTTCTCTCTACTGTTTCCTTACTCCACGTTCTCTTATGAAAGTATTTTCCCCTCTGATTAACCCATAAAAAAAAATGTAACTTTGAATTTGGTGTTTTCACTAAACATGCACCCCATCCACATTCGTCTGTTCTATCCATATCGTTTGCTGTGACAGAAAACCTAAACGTATTTTCCTCCATTTTACGACTTGGTTATGATGTCAGTCCAATTACTGTTGTTATATAGCCCCGGGGCGACATTATATACCAGAAGTGCGACTCAGATATCCATTTCTTTTGATATATTGCGCCTCTGCCTTGTTGAGGACCACATTGTGTACTCAGACAGCGGAAGTGAGCAGATGGACTCGTTCAGCACACAACATTTACCGTTCATCTCCATATACCAATCTTGAGACACGAACACACATGGCCAAAAATCCACTCATCCAGTTGTACTCTTCTTCGATTCTATTCTCGTCATTTATTTCAACAATTGTTCCAGGACTGCCTATCTGCATTGGGTCACAAAGTAGCTCCTTAGTCCATTTCCCCCCTTGTGTAGCTGTTATAATTAATCATGGTGTTTCTTTATACTTCTTTCCCATATAAACAGACATTTGTAAGCTAAGGTTGTTAGTGAAACACTATTACATCCATTGCTTTCCACAGACTTCTTTGCTCTATATTTTCTTTACCATCAACAGAAATCTTCATTTGGTATTGTTGTCAACAAACCCTATTCCTCAATATTATATTCTTAACTCACTGTATCACCTTCTGATTTCAAAGTGTCCACAGATTTCTCAAACTCTCTACTCGGCTACGCATGATGGTTTTTCTTTTTTTTTTTCTTGCTTCTCCACGCTAGTTTAAATTTGTTTCTTTTCATTATGTTCGCTCAAGCTAGTTTAATATATTAAAGCAAAATGCGGCAATTCTGATTTCAATCTTTTAGGATTCAGTGATGATGATGATGATCATCATCATCACCATCATCATCATCATCATCATCATCATCATCATCATCATCATCATCATAGTCATGATGAGAGAGAGAGAGCGCTTTGTACTGGGGTACTCTGACATTTTCACCGTTCCTTTTGTTTTGTTGAGATCCCACCTACGAAATTTTCTCATTCACCGTGTTGATCAGCATGTCGATCCCTTATTCGATGGCAATCGTTTTGTTATTGCTCGCCGTCGTTCTAGCAGTGACTACCCTCATTTTTTTTTTCATCTAGACACCATGAATCAAAGATAATATCACTCAAAGCATTCGATTTTTTTTATCAAACCAGAACATGATTCGTAGAATATTGTGGTTACTGTTCCCAGTAGATGAGCGAATATATAGACATCTCTTTTATCTGGTTTAAATCGTCTAAGTGTATAAATAACTGAGGTAGTCACGAAGAGGTAAACATAATAAAGTTACAATTTTTATCAGAAAATTTAAAGAGAAAAAGGCTAAATATATCTATGTGTGTTCTTCTGCCATTCATAATCATTATACAGAATAATCTCGACGCTTCGCTCCTAATATCTATCGTTTTGAGATGTCTAGAAGCTATTTTACCGAATCGCATGAAATACACCTTTATCAAATGAATAAATAAGAAATTTTAAAAGATATGCTCATTGAATAATGTTCTGGTTACTTAGAAAATTCTTCACCTGTTCCTCACTAATTTAACGTATTGTAACATTTTTTCCGTCAAGTAATGAACAAAAAATGTTAAACAGATGATTTCATGCACCACGCAGCTCACAAGTGCTTTCACCTCCCAAATTGTATCAGAGTTGTTTGGTCCTTTGCCAAACAACACATCTCTTTACTCTTAAAAATGGAAAGAAAGCGGTTGGAATTTTATTCGACGCTTTCAATTTAGTTGACACGTTTCTAATGCTGTTTTTATTTCCTTTCTTGGGTTGTTTCCTCTGCATTCTAATTCTGCTGCTATCTTGCTATTAGAATGGTCACTGTTTCGAAGAATTCTTCAATAAATGATTGCGGGGAACTCCTCAGTAAATCTAAGTTTTAGAATGTTTAATGTTTTGAAGAATTCTTCGATAAATTGTCTTCAAGAATTTCTCTCTAAATCTAAGTTTTAGAATGGTCATGGTCATTGTCTCGAAGAATACCTCGGTAAATGGTCTCAAGGAATTACCCCATTAATTAATTTTTAGGGTGGTCTGTTCTCGAAGAATTCAAACTCTTATAGAACAAGTAGTTTCACTACTAGTTCAATATTCCTTAACAGGTTCTCGAATCTAGCTTCCATTTAGAACAATATATTATTTTTTTCTGAGAGCATTATGAAGTAAATAATGTCTTGTCTATAACATACCATAGGACTTATCAATTACTTCCTGTATTAGAATATTTATTTATTTCGTTTTAATATCTGTTTAGTTACTGGATAAATAGGAAATCGTGTGCTGAAAAGATGTTGCATCTTGGGAGGGTCATTTTATCAATAAAATCACACGCACAAATGCGATTTCACTCTTTTTTTATATATTAGTAATCTCTTCTTCTTCTTCTTCTTCTTCTTCTTCTTCTTCTTCTTCTTCTTCTTCTTCTTCTTCTTCTTCTTCTTCTTCTTCTTCTTCTTCTTCTTCTTCTTGTGTAATGAGTAACACTGCATTCAACATAGATTCCAGTTACACTAAACTGTCTCTAGGCCACATTGTAGACCTACCCAACACAACAATCCTTGGACTATTACAGTGAATTCCATATAGGAATCACTCCATTCGCTAAAAGGCAATTCATCCTTTTCATAAGCTTTGATAATCACTTTCTCTGTTTGTAAAATCTCCAGAGTAATTTACCAGAACCAATCCAAATCCACCAGTTGCACAATCTCATTCACACCATATGCTCTCCTTCCTAATATCCAGATTCTATCCTCTCGTCTTCAACACAGCGACTCTGCCACTTTCGCACACCTGTATCCGCTACATTCCTTTTCTATCGAATCCCATAATCGCTTCTATCTTCCCTTAAATTCTCTTCATCTTTTTCAAATGAGACAAGAATCTACGTGACCTTCAGACGGGTAGTTCCGTCTTCCCTTTGTAGACAAAGCTTAGAACCCTTACGTTTCCACATCCCTGGTAATATATGTGTCCCTTCATCTCTCAGACTATACTTGGCTCCAATGTGATCGACCATTTTGTTCTTTCTCTAACCGCATATGCTCACAGCATTTTAGATCTTGTTCATGTAAAATACATTGTACTCAGGTGAAACGGATCGCCGGTTGAAACGCATGTTCTACGAGCTTCAGTAATAAATATAGGGAGTTTCAAACTTGTAGCCCGCTTGCATAACTTTGGCCATTTCTCCAACCACTCCTTAGCCCATGATATTTTCTAGCACAACGGCTCAAATGAGACTCACAGACACAAGGGAAAATGTCTCACCTTTAACCGGGGAACTTCTTCGCGTGGTATAAACATATTCCTCAACTTCTTTTGACTCTGCTTTCTGTCAACGCACTATTTCACCCTACATTACTTTCAACCCTAATAACATTTTCGTTTTAATGTTGCCTCCCACCTTTCACGCCGTTTCCATCCCATATTTTCTTCCGTTGACTCATTCCATTGTCTTCCTGTTCTTTCCAGCAGAGTTATCCTTGATTTTTTTTTTCTACAAGAGCGGGTGTGTTTGTAAACGTGTCTATATGCATGTATACACTTTCATACATTCATGGTAGTCTACGTGCCTATACGGCTATGCATGTGTTAGTGTCTGTGTGCGTGTTTGTGTGTATGTATGTGTGAAAGTTTACAAAAATGTCTGCATAAGCGTGATCTACACTCAAAGTATGATACTAGTTTCACTTCGATTCGACCGTCCCTCCTTCCATCTCGATTGTAATTTGTAGCATAACTATTAAAAGAGAGAGGAAATGGTGCGGACTGCACTAGGTGATGTTTTTACGGCGGAACACTTTCGAACCTGTTGCATAAGCCTGTACTGAGGGCAGGAGCTGCAGACTCAATGGATACTCAGGCTGCACACACACTCTAGTTACTGGTGTTGATTATAATGTATGAAAATATGTGTGTGTGTGTGTGTGTGTGTGTGCGCGCGCGTTTGTGTACTCATGCGCGTGTTCGTGCGCACAAACACGCACGCACGCGCGTACACACACACACAGGAGACATACTAATACCATTGGCTATTTGATTTCTAGTCAATCACCTGTCATCGGTCACCTTGTAGTGAACACGATCACTGTTTTCCTCAGTGGTGCCAGTTGCAGGACGTCCAGTCAGTGGGTCATCTTCATGACATCTCCCTTCTTCTCTTAAATTTAGCTGCCCACTTTGCACTGTTGATAAAGCATAGAGTGTCGTCCCCAATGTAACAACCAAGCCAGCATGAATGCCTTTGGGGACTAAACCCTTTTTTTGGAAGGTACAATGTTAAATTTTGCCCATTTTCAAGAGAAGTCACTGCTAGTTACTTTTGAAGCATTCTTTGAACAGTCAGATGTCAGTTTACATGCAAAGAAACA
>NC_068996.1:56383865-56386353 GCF_001194135.2 Octopus bimaculoides
TATATATATATATATGTATAGGTATATGTGTATGTGAATACACACGCATACATGTACATATATTTATTTGTATGTATGTATGTACACACGCACACGTGCTATTATTAAGAATCATTTTGTATAGGAGTAAAGGGGTAAATGGTGAATGGTGGTGGGTATGCGATGGAGTGGGTTTTGGGTAAACAGCAGACTAAAGTAGATGAGAGACTCTGTAGACAATGTAAAAATGGCGATATTCGGTTGCCTGACCAGTCTATACTCTGAAGTGGTAGTGGTGGGTGAGTGGGTAAGGGCTAGGGCGAAGGAGTTTAATAATGCTCAGATTATTTTAGAGCACGACTAAATGAATACTTGTGTATCCTGAAAAGATAAATAACCAGAAATAATTAGAATCCCATTTAGATCTCTAAGGTAACAAATTACATTTTAAAAATAACTCAATTTTTTTTTATTTTATTTAACCTGAATAATCAACACTGAATGCTGGTTCCATGATGAAATTATGTAATTTCGAAATATCTCAAAGATATTCTGAAACCAACTACTTTAATTGTTAATCAATATGTTATTCTATCTTCTGATCAGTATGTGATTTTTCTAAATAAATGAACATCTTTTTTGTCCGTCTTACAGAGAATGTAAGGTTTCTTTTAGAATATATTTTATTGCCTATAAATTGCTTTGCTCATTGCAAGGAAATGGCGAGGACCTGCTGCCTGAACTGGTATTTTTGCTATAACTTGATTTACCTAATAGCCTCTAATCAATGTTTACAGTCCGTACGGTTTCAATCGATAAAGTATTTAATTGCACAATAATCACAAAAAGCAAATAGCTTAAATTGTATGTTTATCCTGTCTGATTTGTTTACACTCTCGAACACACATGCACGTTTGGTATGGCATTAATGATTTACTTTCACTTTGCTGCTTCAATTTAACAGCACGTCAAATTTGGAGAGAGAGAGAGAGGGAGAGAGAGAGAGAGAGAGAGAGAGAGAGAGAGAGAGAGAGAGAGAGAGAGAGAGAGAGAGAGAGAGAGAGAGAGAGAGAGAGTGAGAGAGTATTTGTACAAGGCCAAATCTGCAGAATAACTGGATGACTAGGCGAGAGTTCTAGTTCGCAAGTTCGTATCTTATCATTGACGTTGAGGTATGTCTGTGGCGAAGTTATTTAAATTTCAAACGGCGAGGAACGCTACAAGTGGATTATTTACTCTAAACAAATTAGTGTTATCGTTGATAAATCTCAGATCAACCTTCAGATCAAAGCGAAAGAAAAAATACACTGAAATTGCCTTGAAGTATGCAGTATCCAATATTTCGAACAGAGTCCTTTATCACAGTAAAGAGTTAACAGGAGGGAATAAAAACAAAGACGGCAGAATTATGCAAATTCTGTGCTTGGGAAATTGGCTACAATTGTCATCATTACCCTGAAGAAAAACTCTATACGAAACGTTGGATACTCCAATTCTCACGGCAATTTCAAAACACTATTTCTGTGCACTTCAAACAAAACAATTTTTACTGACATAGACCACCGCCCATCTCTTTGGATTCTTTTTCATCTCATGTACCCTACGATCTAAGGCATTTTAGTCAGGGTGAAGCTGTCTTTTGCTCCTTATTTTCTTTTTCCATTATAGCTTATCTAAAACAACATTATTATATTATCATTTATCAGGGCGGCAGGGCTCTAAAATGAGGAACATTTGGTTACTATTTCGTGTTGGTCAATGGATTACGCAGATGCTTCGAACAACTATCGAATTGGTTCTATTCAGAGATTAGTTCTTTGTGGGAGGGAAGGCTACCAACGATAGAAAAGTAATCTATTGTACAATGGTCAAGACTTGTCTTTGTAAAAGCCAACAGGAATTGACCGGAGAAATATCACACGGTTAAAAGCCATCTATAGTGGATCAGACATTGTTCAATTTGTTTTAAGGTTAAAAGTTATCACTAGTACACCAGTTAACGTATAATACACAGATCCTACCTCAATGAAAAGTCACTAACGATAAACGCGCAACATATCATATAGTATTAGTTTCTTCAACGAGGAAAAACCATTTATGATGTATCAGCAACCAGCCTGTACTCTCCCTCGAGGAAAGCCACCAGAACTGCCTATCAGTGCATTATTATTATTATTATTATTATTATTATTATTATTATTATTATAATTATTATTATTATCACGTGCTTTCACTTCACTACCGAGTGCAGCTCTGTGTGCCTTGGGTATGTGCTGTGGTTTGCTGTGATGCTCTTATGGTTACTGTATTGAAAGTGTTTTGCGTAGGATGTGTGCAGTGCCCAGTAATGCAATTTTCTGTATGTTATATATATTTGTAAGTCCTGGTGTTTTTGTTATGTATTTGTCTGAATATTTTTTTATTATACCTAAGGCACCTACTATAATAGGAATTATTTCTGTCTTTAGATTCCACATTCGAGTTACCTCTATTTCCAGGTCTTTGTATT
>NC_068996.1:56387106-56390163 GCF_001194135.2 Octopus bimaculoides
CTTCTTCTTCTTCTTCTTCTTCTTCTTCTTCTTCTTCTTCTTCTTCTTCTTCTTCTTCTTCTTCTTCTTCTTCTTCTTCTTCTTCTTCTTCTTCTTCTTCTTCTTCGTTAGGTAGAATGACTTCTTTTTTGTATTTGTCAGCTTCCTTAAAGACTGAAAACAGTATTTTACTTTGCTCGTCTTTTGTGACTATTTGTATCAGTTTTCCTTGCTTCTGAAGTAGATATTTCTCTAATCCTATGATGGTTATTTTACAATAGTATTCTAGTTGTATAAGGCCTCTACCACCTTCGATACGTCGTAAATATAGCTTTTCTATGTCAGATTTCGGTTGGTGCATCCCAAATCCTGTCATTATTTTTCTCGTATTCCTGTCTATTTTGATTAGTTCATTCAGAGTCCAGTTAAGAATATTGTAGCTGTAACTTATAAGTGGGACAGCTAGAGTGTTGATGCCTATTATCTTGTTTTTTTTTGCATTGAGCTTTGTTTTCAGTATTAACCTTATTCGTCTATAATATTCCTTTCATTTTCGTGTGTTGTATCGTATCTAGTTCATTGATTTCTGAGTATTTGTATGTCAGGCTTTGATCTAATTCTCTTATTTTATTTGCTTTATCGTGTGTGATGTTTTTACTCTTAACTAGTTTGCCTCTTTTCAAGGTTGCTTTGGCACATTTTTCGAAGCCAAACTTCATGTTTATTTCTTTGATAAGTCCATGGACTCTTTGTTGTAATGTTTCCAGCTGTTTATCATTTGTAGCGTACAGTTTTACATCACCTATATACAAGAGATGGCTGATCGTTTTGCCGTAACAGTTGTATCCGCATCCAGTTCTGTTTAGCGTGTCAAATAAAGGTGTCAGTGCTAAGCAGAAAAGGAGTGGAAAGAGCGTGTCTCCTCTTTTGATGAGGATGGCTTTGGTTTTTATGAGTCCCTCTTTTGTTTCGAGCTGTAGTACTGTCTGCCATTTATTCATAGAATGTGTTATATATTTTATGATTATTGGTGCTACATTGTTTATGGCTAGTGTTTCTAGGATCCATGTGTTGGGAATACTATCAAAAGCCTTTCGATAATCAATCCAGGCCATACTTAGACCCTTCTTCTTTCTGCGGCTGTCTTCAGTTATTGTTTTATTGATCAGTAGCTGATCTTTACAGCCACATGAGCCCTGGCAGCATCCCTTCTGCTCTTCTGGAAACAGGTTGTTTTCTTCCAGATGTTTGCCCATTCTCTGAGATATTATTGCAGTAAAGGTTTTGTAAATTGTAGGGAGACAAGTTATTATCATCGTCGTCGTCATAATCATCGTCATCATCATCATCTTTCAGTTCTGCTTCCATTTCTTGCCAAGTGTCTTCCCGACACCTAAGAAGAGGGGATCTAGCCGATTACATCGCCCCCAATGCTCAACTGGTACTTATTTCATCGATCAGAAAGGATGAAAGACAAAGTCGACCTCGGCGGAATTTGAACTCAGAACATAGCAATGGGCGAAATACCGCTAAGCATGTCGTACAGCGTGCTAACGATTCTGTCGGATCGCCGCTTTAATAACAACAACAACAACAATAATAATAATAATCCTTTCTACTGTAGACAGAAGTCCTGAACTATTGGAGGACAAAGAAACTCACTGTATACATTGGTAAGTCATTAAAATAAACACACCAGATTGTTCATTTATAAAGTTATATGATAGAGAAAAGGGGGAAGAAAGACAAAGAGAAAAGGGGAAAATAAAAAAGTAAACAAAGAAAATAAGGGGAAAAAATGGAAAAAAATTCCCAACGACTATCCTCTTCTCAATACGTGTGGCCAGTTACCAGTTAAGACAATCTTTTGCACTTCCTGCATGGATGGTAAACCAGGGATCATTCTTAAATAATTTTCAGTTCCTTTTTTGATCATTCCAGGTGCTCCTACAATCACTGGTATTGTAATTGTCTTCAGATGCCACATCTTTTCGATTTCAATTAGCAAATCTTTATATTTTCTGAGCTTCTCAAATTCTTTTGCCGAGCTATTATGGTCACAAGGTTTGCTCATGTCAATCAATAAACAGACTTTATTGGTTTTGTCCTTCACAACAATATCTGGTTTCTTGGCCTTGATGGTCCAGTCTGTTCATACTGGGAAGTCCCAAAGAATAGTTACATTTTCTCCCTCAGTTACAGCCTCAGGGTGGTGCTTGTACCATTTGTCAGCAGTTTTGATTTTATAATGCCAACACATTGTCCAATGTAGATATTGGCCAAATCTGTCATGTCTTGATTTATACTCTGCATGTGCTAAAACCTTACATCCAGAGATTAGGTGGTCCACTGCTTCGATCCCATCGTTGCAGTATCAGCACTTTGGGTTTACACCATTTGTCATTGCATTGGTTTGATAGTTCCGGGTCAATAAGCTCTGATCTTGAGCAGTCACAATAAAGCTTTCTCTACTTTTAGCCCTGAGCTCCATAGCTACTAACGGGGGTGCTTCTGGTCTACACCTGCTTGTTTGCTACAGACCACATATTTGCCTTGCACATATTTGTTCCCACCTATCAGCCAATTGTTCAAACGCACTTTGCTTTGCTATTGATTTCACCTCCTCTGCAACTACAGTTGACGCACTTCCTTCAATCCGGTTAACTTGGGTATTATGTATAGACTCACTTGAAAATGTTTTGCTCTCCTTGATAGCCACAAAACACGAGCAAAACAAAAAACTGTTTTCAGCATTTAAGGAAGCTGACAAATACAAACAAGAAATCATACTACCTAATAAAGAAGAAGAAGAAGAAGAAGAAGAAGAAATCCAAACTAGAACAGCAACGGCCTTGATAAAATGATAGCAAGAAAAGCTCCTACATGGTAAATACTGGGCTAAACTAAATGCAAACAAAATAGACGGAGAAAAATCCCAGCAATGGTTGAGAAGCTCAGGACTCAAAGCAGAGACTGAAGGATTTTTAATTGCAGCACAAGACATTACCAAAAACATATAATGAAAAGGAGCATAACAAGTAACTGCAGAATATGTGGCGATGGACAAGAAACAATAAA
>NC_068996.1:56390263-56398624 GCF_001194135.2 Octopus bimaculoides
TATGTATATATATATATATGTATGTCTATATGCATACATACATACATACATACATACATACACGCGAGGGTCAGTTGAAAAGTTCAAAGGCTGACCTGTGACCAAATGAAGTTTATTTTTCAACATAATCCACACCACACTTCTTCCATTGGTTTTGCAGTGTTTGGATGCTTTGGTGAAGAAATTTTCATCCTGTTACTTAAATAAAGTCATGAACCGCAAATATGACGTCATCATCACAACGATACTCGTTCCCAGCCAAATGTTCTTTCATGTTGGGGACAGATGATAGTCATTATGCAACAAATCAGGAGAATAGAAAGGCTTATCAACCTGTTCAAAGCCACAGTCACGCACATCAGCCATTGAAACTAAGGACTTGTGTGCTAGAGCATTGTCCTGAGACCTTTTGTCAGTTTTTCTGGCTGTTTGTTCTTGATAATCTTTCGTAACTGCCTCAGCAAGTTGACAGTGTTGCTCTTTTGAAGATAGTCAATAATAAAGACAATGCTTTTTGTATCCCAAAAATTTTGGCCGTCACCTTCCCTGCAGATGAAATGACCTTGACCTTCTTTGGAGCAGGTGGGGAGGGGTGTTTCCACTGCATGGATTTTTTTCTTTGTCTCTGGCTCAAAGTAATGAAGCCAACCTTCATCCTGGCTTAGGAAACGTTCAAGGAAACCAGCAGGATCTATCTCAAACAATGTCAGATTTTCTCGTGGTGAGATCACTCTGATGCAATTTTGATTAGGTATCAGAAGACGTGGCACCCACCAAACAGAAACTTTCGTCATTCCAAGTTCAGTGTGCAGGATATTCTCGACTCTCTCACGGAATATGGTAATAGCATTGATTATTTGATTTATAGTAAATCGCCAGTCATCGGTCACCTTGTAGTGAACACGATCAATGTATTCCTCGGAGGTGCCAGTTGTAGGACGTCCAGTCAGTGGGTCATCTTCAAGACCCTCCTTTCCCCTCCTAAAGTCAGCTGCCCACTTTTACATTGTTGATAAAGCTGGAACGTCATCCCTCAATGTAACAACCATGTCAGCATGAATGTCCTTGGGGGCTAAATCCTTTTCTTCGAATACTTGATAACACCACGATACCAAATTTTGTCCATTTTCAAGAGAATTCGCTAGCAGTTTCTTCTGAAGTCTTTGAACAGTGAGATGTCAGTTTACCTGGAAAGAAACAATGCAGTTTAAGACGAGTTGAAGTTAATTTCACAGCTCTAGAAACTGCGACAAGGTGACAAACAAGGCAGCTAGTCTAATTCAAATATGGGCAGAGAGAATGTTCTCTTTGAAAAGTTGAAATGAGGTGACGAATACTAAATCGCTTTCGTTATTGTTTACTGTTTAACCGCTGAGCCTTTCTCGGTTACTGCCTGATCAGACTGAAATGTCTTTTTTCAATTTCTTGTAAAAGGGACACATTCTACTATTCAGGTATCCCATTTTCTGTTAGCATTGTCTATAATGCGATTTAGGCATGCCGTAACTGCTGATAAGCAGAAGTATGCTGAGACTGCATCACTTGCGACAATTCTTAAACAGTGAACGAGTGTTGATTCCGTTCGTCAGGTACGTCTTTCCGCAGTTCGTCTCCTTGACAAGGTTGCTATCCTGGATGAAGCAAAATCCTAGACTGTGCACTTCCATCTAGAATACCATCCGGACGACAGGATCGGTAGATGTTCCACTCTAGCAAAGGTACAGAGCATTAGTAACTGGAGAGAGTGACGACTTTCTGGAGGAGAATTTAGGCCTCGATAAAAACAACGACTAATCTGTTCCAAAGGAATTTCGGAGTAGGATCTGAAATGGATAATTTACAGAATCCCGTTTGGCATTGCAAACATGGTGGGAATTGTCAGTGAGATTTGTCCGAAATGCGTGCAGATCAACGAAACCGTTCTGAACACACTCGTTCAGTGTTCGAGCATTGCTGACGTGTGGAGTTATATCGAACAGTTGCTGTCGTTTGTGGGTCGGATCTGGCTATTAGCCGAGCCCATAGTGATGATTACTCCACCGCCCTCCTTTAACCGGGAAAGGATGGCAGTTTCTTCTGTATGATTACTATCACAAAAAAGGTTGTGTTGAACGAAGAAGAAAAGTATGAGGACCAAACCCTTCTTCTTTGATAGAATCCCTCAAGATATACAAAGCTGTCGTTCTCTCCACACTGCTGTATGGTTGCGAAACGTGGACTCCATACCGCCGGCACATGAAGCAGTCGGAACAGCCCTATACAAGAAGATCACTTGTATCATAGGCATCCGATGATAGGCATCCGATGGCAATCATAGGCGTCCGATGGCAATCATAGGCATCCGATGGCAGGACAGTGTCTCTATTCAAGAAGTCCTAGATAAAGCAGAGTTCACGAGCGTCGAGACACTTCTGCTCAAAGCTCAATTACTTTGGACCAATCACGTCATCAGAATGAACGACCATCGCATTCCCAGACAGCTGATGTACGGTAAGCTGAAGGAAGGCACAAGGTAACAAGGAAGACCCAAGCTGATGTATAAGGACACCCTAAAGGGCAACCTAAGGTGGTGTGACATCCAACCTCACAAACTGGGGACCGCAGCCACAAACAGGGCTACCTGGAAGTCGATCACCAACACTGCTGTAACTGCTTTTGAGGATGTTAGGCTGCAACGCCTTGCAGCCGCAAGAGACAAACGTCACTGGGCTGCATTATCCTCAGCCCTGATCACAAACTATCAGTGTCCACCCTGCGGGTGCCTATGAGCTTCCAACTGTGGGCTGCGGAGCCACGTGTGTTCCCACCGCTGACTGCTGAGACCACAGTCTACGTCTTTATCGGAGATCTATGGACTACCAAGAGGAAAGAAGAAAGATCCTGTCATATTGGCACTTGGTGCATAAAATCACACACATAAATCGTACAAGACGAGAACTGTCTGTCATGGGCGTTGAAATTCCCATATCACGTGATTTTGATCTATTGGACTGACTCATTGAGAAACATCGGTCACATTATACCAGCCAAATCTCGCTGCTACCATATAGAGAATTTTAGTAGTTTTGCAGACGCTGATGTCGCAAATAGCTTACAGGCTCAATAAAAATTAATTATTAGCGACGGAAGTAGTATTAACACCAAAATGTATGCACCAAGAGCCGAATGAGAGGTTCTCTCGAGGCTAATAACGCAGTATTTGGTGTTCTACCAAGGTATCCATATTAAGTTGGATATAAAGATTGCCGTTTGGTATTGAAACTGCTCTCGTCGTTAATAACTGATATCAGCGTTATATTCTTTCTCTCTTTATTAAGTTTCGGTCAGTTAGGAGCAGAGTCTTGGAGAGAAAATTAGCAAAGCGAAAAAACACTGTTTTTAAGCCTTGGGAAATGAAGCCATTTCAGAATTGAAAGGATTGTGAAGATCCGGAAGATAGTCGCAGCTGCGTTGGCGGCTCTCAGGGCCTCGGACGATACGGCAGCTGAGCTCCCATCCCTTCATATTGACTTTGGTTAGGATTGATCATGTACTTGTACTTAGAATGTATTTATTCCCAAATACCAATACATCTAAAATTCATAAACCTGGCGTAGGTTTCATTTTCTTTTTTCTTTAAAGACCTGTTTTTATGCAAGTTTTCCATCTCCTCGGCACCGATGATTACCAAGAAAAGAACTGGCGTCGATACAGTGTAGAAACCCCCACCTCACCCACACACTCACACACGCAGCAGCAAAGACGTCACAGAAGAATTCAAAATTCTAAAAAGAGCCGGGGCAAATACCACAAACCATTTTGTCCAACGGCCTAACACCTGTCACATGATACCGGAAGAATGAAATGCAAGGTTGACTTCCACGAAATTTCAATTTAAAAAGCCAGAAAAAAAAATACGCAAACATTTTGTCCAACAATTTCGTTAATCTACCGGTCCGGATTGGTTCTTAATATCATCGATCACAATTACAACAAATTTCATGGAAATTTGAACTTCAAAGCCACTTTGTTGCTCTGGCTATCTTAAAAACATATTCTTGAAATCAGTTATAGAAATACATTTGAACGCGCACTCGCACACACAAACACACTTACACAAACACACACACACGCGCATACGCACACATACAGCTTCAGGCAAGTGTTGATGCATACATGTATATGGGCATTCATTTATATGTATACATACTTATGTGTGCCTTTATATGAGTAAATGCTTACGTATCTATCATGTACGGATATTTACATATTGCTATTTGCGCTTGCGTATATTTATACACCGCACCCACACAAAACTCACAACATACACACGTTTATGTATGCCTATAAGTATATATATATATATATATATATATATGTGTGTGTGTGTGTGTGTGTGTGTGTGTGTGTGTGTGTGTGTGTGTGTGTGTGTGTGTGTGTGTGTGTGTGTGTGTAATTGGAATACATGCATGTATAATTATACATACTCATAAATATTTCAATATCTGTTCAAAGCAAACGGCCATAAATAAATCTGTAGTTACACATCGTATATATTTTCTGTGGGTGAATATATATACATATGCATGCATATATACATATATGTTGTTCTCTCTCTCTCTCTCTCTCTCTCTCTCTCTCTCTCTCTCTCTCTCTCTCTCTCTCTCTCTCTCTCTCTCTCTCTCTCTCTCTCTCTCTCTCTCTTTCTCTCTTTCTCTCTCTCTCTCTCTTTCTCTCTTTCTCTCTCTCTCTCTCACACACGCACATACAAATACACTAACACACACATTTATGTATGTATGTATGTATGTATGTATGTGTGTGTCTGCGTACGCATACATTTATGCATGAATATATTTATGTATGTAAGCATGTATTTATGCATGCACACACATACACACACACGCACACACACATACACACACACGCACACACACATACACACACATATTCAATCGCGCGCGCACGCACACACATACACACACGCCGCGCGCACACACACTTACACACACACACACTCACACACACACACACACACACATCACATCAAAGAAAGATGGAGAGAGAAAAAAAATAAATCTTAAAACTGTTTACGAGCATTTGAAGTAAAGATGTCTTTATGCGAAGCTCTTTACCTACATCGTTAAAAGCACTCAAGTCTGTTTCTTGTGTGTTATCAGTTAACTTGCAGAAAACTATTTATTTATTTATCTTCTTCTTCTTCTTCTTCTTCTTCAATGCACGCGTGCGTGTGCAGGTGTGTGTGTGTGTATGTGTGTGTTTCTTCATATATCTAGATTTGTGCTAATAATTAAGCTACGATATCAACCATTGCTATACATACTTTGTGGAGCGGGTGAAAGAAAATATTATGGTGAGCTACAAGCCAACATATACAGGGAAATAAAGGGCATATACGTACATACGCACATACACACACATACATACATACATACATACATACGTACATACGTACATACATATACGCTTAAGCAGCTGTTATTACTCATATGATAATTATACCTTCTAGCATTAAAAAGACGATACTGCCGCCATTCTAGTGATATATAAACGTTATAAACGTTTTTCTACATTCTGGTTATTAAATATTACTCAATGTTGGTTTATATACAGTATTAGCTAAAACGATTGCTGTGTTTTAATTATCAATTCTAGTTGTAAACAGATCGCTATACATGCGCGCGCGCAATAGATGGGGAGGGAGAGAGAGAGAGAGAGAGAGAGAAGGAGTGAGAGTGAGAGGGTGGAGAAATAGACAGAGAAAGAGCGAGTGAGGTAGATACAGATATGGATATATACACATCTATGCATACATATAGATATTAATGTATATATGCATATACATGTATGCATGTAAGTATATTTATCTATTTATGCATACATATACTTGTATATATATTTATCTATCTACCATATATATATATATATATATATATATATATATATACGTGTGTGTGTTTACATTTGTTCTTGATTTCTTCATTTTAGGGACGCTAAGATAGGGGTGGGAAACATTTTAATGTCGAGGCTAATGTGTATTTGACAGCAAAGTTGTATAACGTTTAACTTTATTGCTGTAATCATGATGACAATAGCAAATCTGAAAATGCGCAAATGTATACCAACAACATAATCATCGTCAACACGATGCATCATCTTAAAACAACAACAACAACCCTTTCAGCTTAACATAGCATAATGCATTCGATTAAACACTTTGAAGAAACAAAAATGTCTTCGTGAAGTTCACTTACTGAATTGGACAACCTTCTTTTGAATGTTATAGAATCTTTAATGTCAAATAATCATTCATATAATGATTATTTGCCACAAAATGAATATTCCACAGGAAGAGCATCTAACTAGTGTCACGTCATGCAAGAATATCGTAAAGAAGTGTTACAATACTATCTTCTTTTTTTTTTTACATAATGTTTAGTTAAGGAGAAATAAAAGCCAGGCAGGAGAAGAAATTCTAAAAATCAAGAGTAATCAAGAGAAAAGGATATTTATTGAAGCTGAATTCTATAATATTGTTCGTAATTAAAGATATCATGTAGAAGACTGTTGCCGTCGTCGACGTCCTCTTCATTATTGCCGACGTCCTCTTCGTTGTTGCCAACCTTATCTTCGCTGTCGTCGGCGTCATCTTCGCTATTATCGTTATCATCGGCGTTGTTATCGACGTCGTCTTCGTTGTCGTCGACCTCATCGTTGTTGCCGACGTTACCTTCTCTATTGTCGATGACATCTTTGTTGTCAACGTCTTATTTGTCGTTGGCACCATTTTCGGTGTTGTCGATATCATCTTCATTTTCGTCGACGTCATCGTAGTTGTCGACGTTATCTTTGTTGTTGCGTCGACGCTTATATCCTGACAGTTCTGTTACAACAAACCTATGGTAAAAATGATCCAAGCTATGGCCACCTCTTCTTATATTATTTCTAGAATAGCGTTCCGCAGACTTCAGCATTCACTATATCCGTCTGCTGTACTTTTTTGGACGGTAGAGTGTGGCTTGATAGAAATTTGGTTGCTATTTTTTGCGTCTGTGATGACCACATAAATATTCCCTCTTTATATCGCTGTTAAGAATATTTGATATAAAGTAAAAAGGTTGCTCGGTTGAACACTATAACATTTACACTAAATCAAATAATGTTTTTATAGATTCGCTTTCATAAAAAAATGTTTTATATTAAGTCGGAAGTGTCCCTTGGAAGAATGGACAAAAAACGGTGGCAATGATCATACAATCACGAGCTTAAAATTTATATAATTTTTTTTTATGTATTTTACTTGTTTCAGTCATTAGACTACGGCCATGCTGGAACGCCGCCCTGAACAAGTTTAGACGAACAAATGAACCCCAGTACTTACTTTTAAAAGCCTGGTACTAATTCTATCGGTCTTAGGCCGAACCGCTGAGTTACGGGTACGTAAACACATCACCGGTTATCAAGTGTGGTGGGGAACACACACACACACATTCAGTTTTCATCTACGAAATCCACTCACAAGGGTTTAGTCGGCTCGAGTTTATAATAGAAGACACTTACCAAAGGTCCCACTACATTTGGAACCATGTGGTTGGGAATCAGGATTAGACAATCCTGAGCTCAAATGCCGCATTGTTGAACTCAAATTTCTGGATTCCTGATGCGTATGTTCAAAAGTGACGCTGACCTGGAGTAGAGAGAGTATGTTATTGAATATGACGCGAATGGCTCCAAAAAAAAAAGACTTTAACAAAGATAGCTGATCGATTGACTAACTGAATAGGTTATGGTTAGGGTTAGGGTTAAATAGTTAACTAAATAACGAATAATAAAGAAGTGAAATAAAACCAATGCTTGTGCTCATTATGTGCACAATAACCCTTCCTAGATACAACAAAACTTGTTTGAAAACAGGAACTCACATCAAGAATCTTGTAAGCCAAATACAAAAACGAAAAATTAAAAAGATATTTTATTAAGACAATCATAAGCTCAGGTGTTGGACTAATGTTGATACGCATGATCAATAATCAAATGCTGGGCTACCAATTACTTGATCAGGAACTTCTCTCTTCGCGTCAGTCTCTAGGTTGAGGAAAAAATATTTCCACATAATGATGGCTGGAAGAGAGATAAGATTCCCTTGTAAAAGACACTGTTACACTCGCACAGAATTAAAATGTTGCAAATATTTATATATAGTAAACTAATTCAGCTTGTTCGAGTGGAGAAGCTAGGGTACCTCTCTCTCACTCAATCTCTCTCTATACATACATACATACATACATACATACATACATGCATACATACATACATGCATACATGCATACATACATGCATGCATGCATGCATGCATGCATG
>NC_068996.1:56398634-56407074 GCF_001194135.2 Octopus bimaculoides
ACATACATACATGCATGCATGCATGCATGCATGCATGCATGCATGCATACATACATACATACATACATACATACATACATACATACATACATACATACATACATACATACATGTGTGCGTGCGTGTGTATGCGTACAGTTGTGTGTGAGAGATAGCGTGCGTCTGTGCACATGTGTGTGTCTATATCACAGGTTAAGCTATATAAGTACGTCTAAACCTTGACCTCGCGTAGGTCACCATAGTTACCTCCCGTGGATGTAAAAGCAGAGGTAGGAATGGTAATATCATGTGGGGTGTCAACAAGATTTGATAGTTTCCTTTTGTTGGACGTTTATTCATATCTTGGATGCATTGAATGAATCGATCCCGGTAACTAATTCAATATCATTTACAGATTTTAGTATGATAATCAGTATAAAAAAATTTACAATGATTTGGGAGCTATTAACTCTGATCTGCTTAGGACTAGATGGAATTTATGTGGACTTTCCTGGCAAAGCAGAAGTTGTAAGTCTTCACTACTCTCCAGAGAGCGCTGCTGTTGTGACTAAGATTTCTCGCGGAAAAGTGATATTTTTATATATTCTCTTTTCTACTATATGCACTTGGAAAAGTTTGTAGGGTATTGACAAATGCTTTCTTTAATCGTTCTCAGTTAGTCCGATGTATGATATTATTTGCTGCTTATTACATGTGGCATTCGCACGATGGATGGTGTTTCTTTTAAAGAAGGAATCTTTTAGATGACAGATCTCCACTTTCTTGCAATTACGTTTCCCTCTTTGGTTGTGCATTAATTTTCAGCACTCTGGCCTTATATGTTCGTATATTAAATCTCGTTAAATGAATTCTACTATAAGAAACAGTGATGCCTTTAAAAAAAAATAAAAGTGTTGGATTAAGGGTTGTAGATTTTAAGGAAACATTTGTTTATTAAGAACAGACGCTGTTTTGTTGCACATGCCCTGACATTGTGGGTTAAACCGGATTGTCTTCCTTGTCATGCACTTTATCTTGGATGTGTTAGCCGTATTTCATCCCTCAACGCCATAAAATTTCAGCTGATTGTGCCATTTACTGACAACATTACAGAGATACTCATATGCCTGGAAAGCAACAGTAGATTCCAGCTAAATAATTGGTAAATTTCTTGTCTCTAACAGTTTGACGCTACCAGCTAATGTGCATATTTTTCTTTCTACATTTATCACCAATTTTGTTTACTACCAAAATTGTTTACCACTCTCATCAAACTCAATCGATATCCACTGTCTTTTGTCATCTTCTCTGTGTTTCAGTTCTTAAAACATATACAATCTTTTCTCCCGAAATCTACAATCTTGTGCGATTACTTCAGTGTCCATGTTTTCTGTACAGGAATCAATGTTTACCACCACAATGACTGGTTTTTGTTGAGTTGTAGTGGAATGCGTGCCTCAGTGATCCAGAAAGATATGTCAGTAGAATGCAAGCTCCTGGTAGAGCGTCTCTGCAAGGCAGATCAAAGTAGAGAGGCCAGTCTAATATGGGCCACAACTTCCCTGAGGAAGTAAATAGGCCCAGCATAGGCCCAGCACCCCTACCAAGAAAAAAAAAAGCAAAATTACAGAAGCATCGATGACGGTTCAGAACGCAACAAGACCTGGGAGAGGAAGGCCTTCCCTCAGGAAAATATATGATACGGTGCAACAAAATTCGAAAAGAAGCTGCTAGATCAGCAAAGCTGAAAAAAGCAGGGCTACAACTGAATAGGAGCAGAAAAGACAGCCCCAAATCGATAGAAGTGGAAAAAAGTTACCGATGGCTTGCGTTCCATAGGAATTGAAGGACTTATGTAAATATTCCAATGTTTAAGTTGAACATCAACCGCATAAAATTTAACATTATGAGTAAATTTGTTAAGGCTTTAGGAACAGACCCACCTCAACAGATTAGATAATAAAAACACAAGACTTTCTGCAGTGTCAGCCACTATCTATGACAATTGTATTTTCAGGCACTGGATTGAAAATAGATTTTGTGGTACGTCTTTGGTTACGTAATGTATGTGTGAATTGTGTCGACTAGAAAGACAATTTCATGTTATTATGACAGAGTTGTGTGAGCTTAGGCAATGAGTCAGATATAGAAGGCATGCGAAGATGTTCGGGACGTTAGCGAGCCAATATACTGATGTCATTATTTTACTTGTTCAGAAGAGCGAAATCAATAAGATTCATATATACATCAACTGGCATTCCGTCGGTTACGATGACGAGGGTTCCAGTTGATCGGATCAACGGAACAGTTTGCTCGTGAAATTAACGTGCAAGTGGCTGAGCACTCCACAGACCCTCAACGTAGTTCTCAGGGAGATTCAACATCACACGGAATGTGACAAAGCTTGTCTCTTGAAATACAAGTACAACTCATTTTTGCCAGCAGAGTGGACTGGAGCAACGTGAAATGAAGAGCCTAGCCCAAAGATTCAACGTACCGCTAAGAATCGAACTCATGACCTTATAATCGAGAGTAGAAACCTCTAACCATTAAACCAAACACCTTCACTCATGCATGAACACCCACATACTTGGTGATTGCTCTATCTTCACAAATAATTACTCTCTCCCTCTTCCCCCTCTCTTTCTCTGTGCTTCTTCATCGTCAGTGGTATTTCTGACACTTTCTGTCCGTGACCTCTCAAATGACTATTTAGTCTCACTACATAGTTTGAAACACAGGTGATAGACGAAAGTTGTATCTTCCACTGCATTGATCAGGTCACTTTGCGTAATCTTTGTGTAATGTCATTTATGCTGTCAGACCTGTTGTCGACTTGCAAACAGTTTCCCACGTTACACATGTTGAATCACCTGGCCTAAGAGAGATGACATTGCATACAGTTGATCTTTCATGGAACTTCAAATGGTTAACATACCCATCCTTGGAAAGGAGTAGTTGGCCATTCGTTTCACGCCTCCAGTACTCTATGTCCTCATTGAGGTTCTGATGACAGTCCTTCCGGAACCAACACTTTAGCCTTTCATTCTGAAGGTGACCCTCTTTAAAAGTTTATCAAATGTTCCTTATATGTTTCCTCAATTCAGCTCTTTCTAAAGCTAGTTCTTCCCAGTTCTTCACATCGATTTCCAGTTCTTTCAAGTTGCCTTTTATGCAGTATTTGTAACTTTTTTCTTTGTGGTTTGTGCTGAGCATGTTTTCCATTTACAGTGTACCGCAGAAAAGCTTCTTTGGAATTCTGTTATCTTCCATATGCAAAATGTGGCCTGCCTAACGCATCTGAGTAGCTATGATGAGTAACTAACTGCTTATGCGGCCTGCTCTTGTAAGGTCTTCTGTGTCAGGTGTTTTACTTCGATACTTGAAGAGGTTGAATGTGTCTCGAACATTATTTATGAAAGCGATCAAGCAGCTTGAGAGGTTTGCAGTGTACTGCCTGTTTCAGAAGATTACGATAGAATCATTAGTACGCATGCTTCGTTAACGTTCAGCTTGGTCGTGTTGGTGATGCTTCGATTTTTCCCAATCTCTTTTTTCAAGATTCCCGAATGCTACAGATTCTTTCTGAATTCGTAGATGTATTTTTGAATCTAAGGAGCTATCTGCCAACAATATGCTGCCCAGATAAACAAAAGTAGCATCTACACCCAACTTTGTACCGTATACTATGATATCTGGCTCGACATAATTACATAGACGCATCACATAGATATATAGAATATATATATAAAATAAACAAAATGATTATCTAACAAATTTTATAGCCAAAACCAGTTTCTTCTACGGACTTCTCAAAATCCCCGAAAATAAAACAATTAATGAGATCTGCAAAGAACCGCACTCAGTCTACAAAAATATACGCTTTCTGAAGGATCTCAAATTAAGACGATTGTAGTAGCACCACCCTATGAAACTTAGTCTTAACAAGTTCCTTCACATGCTCTTAAAACATCTCTTAAAATTTACACCTAAGTTTATTAGGGATGATCTTGACCTATTAAACCATTTCCCGCAAAAAAGTTAACGCAGTCGCTTCATTTAATGTAATAAAGCTTTATGCAACCAGCCCACAAATTCCCTAAACAAATTCCCTAATGAATTTCCAGACCGAATTGATCAACAACTCATCACAGAAGGATTAAAATTCATTCTTCAAAATAACTTTATTTTCGAGGAATATGCATACCTACAAATATCCGAAACCACGATGTGTGCAAAAGTTGCCCCAACATACCCCAACTTAGACATGGTAATATCTAGAAGTTCAATTGTATGAACAAGCCAAAACAAAGTATGGTGTCAGCTTTCAAAAAATTGGAAATGGTACTTAGATGACTGCCTTAGTCTGTGGATATACAACCTTGATGAAGTGAGTGATTTCAAATTCATACTCAATAGCATCAATAATAGAATTCAGTTCACCATGGAATTTAACTATAATCAACTACCCTTCTTAGACATTTTGATTGTTAAGAATAACACGAACATAGAAACCGACATATTCTACAAACCTACGGACTCTACTATTTTCTTCTTGCCACCCAAAATATGCCAAATCCAATATTGCATTTAACCTAGCTAGAAGAATCTGAACAATTGTTTCAAATCCGGATGTTCAGAACAAAAGATTCCTTGAATTAAAACAGGCATCTAATCTAACAGAGAATGGAATAGAAAAGGCTAAAGCAATAGACATTGAAGAATTATGGTAAGTCAAACGCACTTCAGATACACTGCCTTTCATTACAACGGATGAGCTAAGAAATGCAGAAATTTTCATCATTATCCATGAGAACATATATTATTGATCTGAGAGCCAAGAACGAAAAAAGCACTTGAATCTTCAAAGAATTTAATTCATGCCATCGAATGCAATGATGGATTTAGGAACGATTACATAGGACAACTAAACAAATAAGTGATCCCAAAAGAAGATAAATTCCACTTAGCGAACATCTGGACACATGCGCAAAACCATTCTCTCAAATTTCTTGCTTTTCCACTCTATCAATGAGCAGATAATATTCCAGCTCAAACAAGACTTTATAAGGAAAGTTTTTTTTTTATTATAAAATATAAACCACTGCTGAACAGGTTATAAAAACTTCTGTAATACACGATTCTCCTTTTCCTATGAATTAGTTATCGCAGAACCTCTTCTTGGGTTCATTCTTAAGAAAACCAAAATGCATGTAGGTGCTATTGTCTATTTACTCCACACCTCGTTATCTTTCTTATCCCACACATTAATTATTACAGAATGTATTTCTGGGTATTTTGGGGGAACACAACAAAGAGATAACCGATATCTAAACGTAAAGAGTCTCGAGTTTTGTCCTGACGAGTTTATATTGAATGTCACGACCCATAACCAAGTAAATCCTTCTTATTTAATATTGCTACCGACTCAGGTGAAAAACATCTAATCAGGCATACTCATTCCGACTTATCCTGCCGTTGTACCTGGATTCCTGAAAATAGTTAAAAAATATCTCCAAGATTTCGTACATAGCAAGCTTCAACTTAATTCATGTGATTAAGCAATACAGAACTCGTCACTACCTGCAGGCTGTGAAGAATTACACGAGTGTTTTAAAAGGACTACCATCTAAACCTCATTCTTCATTAAAGATAAGACATACCTAAAGTGTTCCATTTTCTTCTTAACCCTTTTTTTATATTTCTGTTGAAATTCACTGCCTTTGTGACAATTAAGTTTGAAAGTAATGAAGAATTTGCTTAAATGACATTTTGAAATGAAGTGTTTTGCTCAAGAACACAACGTATTGGAAATCGAACCCATGACCTTGCTATCGTGAGTACCACAGCATCACCTCAAGGCCGTGCGTCTTCATATGTGTGTGTGTGTGTGTGTGTGTGTGTGTGTGTGTGTGATGGACTCTCCCGTCGCTTTCGACAACCCACTCTTTCCTTGTCAGTCATAATGCTTATGTCGAATGTGACATTTAATTCTCACCAACGATTTGCAAGAAAGCCCACAGATCCTGCAAGTATGAGGATTACAGGTCAGTGCAGGTGGCACATTTGCAGCCGCCTTTCTCTTTTACCTTGCACCCCGAAGCTTGTTAATGCTGGTTGCAACAAAGTTTTTTTATACCATTTTGACACAACGATCTCCATCTTGTTTGTTCCAAAGCTGTTTGCTCAAAGGTGTTGTGAGCTATCTTCATTGCTAAGAAATTGCTCTTCAGCTTGTCCTTATATCTGAGCCATTGTTGACCAACATTCCTGTGTCCACTATCAAGCAAGCAGTACATGAAGACTTTTGAGTATTCTTTGGTCACTCATTCTGATGACATGGCCAGCCCAGTGCAATTGCGACTGTATAAGGAAGCTCTCAATTCCACCAGTTACACTTGCTAAACAGGTCGGCATTAGAAACTCTGTCTTTTTGTGAATAATTGCAGATTGTCCTGTGAGAAATTTTGTGGAAAATGTTTCGTTGGTTAATGTGCCGTCTATAGTTTGTCCACGATTCTGGACCATACAGGAGAATAGTAAGAATGGCAGCTTTATAGGCTTTTACTTTGGTGTCAAGTTTAATGCCCTCCATTCCATAGGCGATGACAGTGTTTGCCAAATGTGTTGGTTGCCTTTGCAAGACGGTTGACGATTTCACCATCAAGGGAAGCGATCGAATTCACTTTACTACCAAGATCTGCAAATGACTTCACATACTTTGGGGTTTTCCCATCAACCTATATAGGAGTGTCAGTGAAATTATGAACCAGTGGCCTCTGCTTTACACCTCAAATTTGCTTAGGAGTAAGGCAATGTTGGTGTATCACTTGCGTTTTCTTTATGCTGATGGTCAAGCCACAGAAAACCGGTGTAGAAGTTCTTGAGCTTCCTATAAGGAGGTCGCTACTAGTGCAGCTTCATATGCAAAGAGTAGATCATGAACGATACTGGTGCGTAGCAGTGTTCTGGCTTTGAAACGCTGATGATTGAATAGTTCACCCCTTGTTCGAAACTGGAATTTGACACCACATTCTATGTCACCAAAAGCATACTTCTGTATCACTGAAAAGAAGAGTGCAAACAAAACAGGGGCCATAACACAACCCTGTCTTGTGCCGTTTGTAACATCGCAGGAAGCCGAAGATTACCCGCTAGACATGACAGTAGCCTTTATTTCCTCATGAAAGGAGATGATCACATTCAACATCTTGTCAGGTATACCAAGCTTTTTCAGAACTTTCTCAAGTGCTTGCCGGTTAACAGTGTCGAAGGCCTTAGTAAGGTCAACGAACATCATGAACAACTCTTGATTTTTCTCACGGACCTTCTCCATGACCTGTCGGAGGGAAAATATCATGTCGATAGTGCCACGACCAGAACGAAATCCTTACTGTGATTCTAGAGACAATTCCAGTATTTCAGCGTGTTGTGGAATAGACATTATGACGTCATCATTAGTGACTGAGGTGGAGTTCAACACGGCTTCAAATTGATCTTTCCGTCGTTTCAGGATAACTGATTTATCAGTTAACTGTGTATCTTCACTGGATGGAAAAATAGGAGTAACACCGTGCTTTTGAGGATCATACACTTTCTTGAGGCCACCATAGAAGGCTTTAGAATTCTTTCTGTCTGCAGCTTCTTGGAGTTCAGTACCTCCTTCATTTGTCTCAGAGTACGTTGGACCTGGCCTCTGCATTTCTTATAAGCATTCTCTTTTCTGGATGAGCTCTTATCATTTATCAAAGTTTTATGAGCGCTGCGCATTTTATCAACTGTTGGACATCTGTGTTGTTATCATTGAACAAATCTTGATGTTTACAAACAAGAAGCCCAAGAACCTCTGCAGATGCAGAGTGCGTTGCATCACGCAGAGCTTTCCAAGATGATTCTGTGTTATCATTGATGTCAACAGAGTTGAACTCAGTGTCCAGCTTGATAGAGAGCTCGGCCTGCTTTCCAACGGTTTTCAAAAGCAGAACATTAATGCGCTTAGGCACCGATGACTTTTGTAGTCTTGTGTGTTTCAGATGGAACGTAGCCTTACTACAGTGAAGAGAATGGTCAGAGAGATGGCAAGAGTTAGGAAAGGAACGTGTAATGGTAAAGTCCCTAATATCTTGTTTCTTAGTGATAACATAGACTATGGGATACCAATCCTTAGATCAAGGATGCATCCAGGGCATCTTGCAACAATTTCGCTGTTGAAAAATGGTATTTGTGATGCTCAGACTGAATTCCTTGTAGATGGAGAGCACACAGAGACCGCTGGAGTTCATTCGACCTACACCATGGCGACCAAGTACCCCTTCCATGCCTCATAGTCAGTACCAACACGAGCGTTAAAGTCGCCCATAAGGATAAGTTTATCCCTATGGTGAGATTTTAATAACATACTCGAATATATATGCAACTACACATACACACACACACACACACACACACACACACACACACA
>NC_068996.1:56407190-56414845 GCF_001194135.2 Octopus bimaculoides
GTGTGTGTGTTTGTGTGTGACTATACACACACACAGATACATGCACAATTACATACATACATACATACATACATACATACGTGAGTGTGTTGGATAGTTTGCTTGTTTTCTGTTTCTATTTCTCGACCAGGTCGGTTCGAATTCGGTGAGATTGTTGTTGCTTAACCTCAAATCAATTCTGATCATGCAAAGCTATGATCAAAGGCATTCCAATCGTGACCATCTCGTCTTTTACTTCTGCGTTTGATTTTTTTTTTCACATTTGGCACGAGTGGATTACTTTATCCAATGTGTTCTTCCATTCTTAACACAGCAGGGTGCAATTTCTGGAAGTCGGAGAAACTTTCACACATAGCAACTGTGAAGCACAGTAAACTTCTCTAAAGTACTGTATTGTGTGTGTGAGTGTGTGTGTGTGTGAGTGTGTGTGTGTGTGTGTGTGCGTGTGTGTGTGTGTGCACGCGCGTGAGCTGTTGTTGTTGTGGTGGTGGTGGTGGTAATGTGTGTGATGATGGCGAAGAGGATGATGATGATGATGATGATGATGGTAATAGCGATGATGATGATGATGACGACGGCAACGATGACCACGACGATGGTGATTTAATGCAAAAAAGAAGTTTGTTGACTAACTCGACTATGTTATTAAAATCTTTTTTCATGGAGGAAGTGTCAAAAATCTTATTGTGATTGCATGCGAATGAAGTGTTGCATGTGGGAAAAAGGAAGTAGAAACAAAGAGATCTGAAGAAGCAGGAGGAGTGTTTTGCGATGTTCTACGAGGCGAGGATGTGAGGAGCGAAGTTAAAGGTTAGAATATATAAAGGTCATCGGTGGAGTTACTTCCTGCTTGGTGTCTGGCACGGCTGGCACGGCTGGCAGGATTTCGGATTATGATTTCACAGAGAAGAATGTGGATTAATTCTTACGAAGGATTAAACTCAACTATAAACAAACAGAACGTTCAAATCCCCTTGAAAACAACACTATCAACAGCAACAATAATAATGATGATGATGATGATGATGATAATAATAGTAAAAGAAAAAGCAAACATTGGTAAGACAACATTAGATTTAGATATATGTATAAATTCGTATTTGTGTGTGTGAGTGTGTGTGTGATGTGTGTGTGTGTGTGATGTGTGTGTGTGTGCGCGCACGTGTGTAGATAGAGAGAGAGAGAGATAGACAGACAGACAGATAGATAGATATAGTGTACATATATGTATGCGCGTTTGTATGTACAAACATACGCACACACTGTGTTATGCATTATCTACGTAATACCATAAATTAGAAGAACTGGAATAAATGTAGAAATTAAAAAGCTCCACTGCGGGTAAAATATGAATGCAAGTACATTTTCTTTCTTTCTTTTTTTTTTTGTAGTGGTGTATGGTAAAAAAAACTATGATAAGTGAAGTCTCTTGGTCGGTTGACGGCCCCTCAGAGAAGATACCGATTTAGGCCAATACTAAATCGGTATGGTTTGACACAGGTTTGACACCTGTGTAGTCGCAGACATGGTTGTCAAAATGCAAAGAGCAGGAAGAGTTACTGCAAGGCATCTTTCATGACCTTCTGATAATTCCACGAATCTATTTCTTTGGTTTGTTACCTTTTCTTCCATCGACTCCAGGACGAAAGACAAAGTTGACTTCAGCAAAATTTGAACTCATATCGGAACGAGGCATTCTATCCAACACTCTAATGATTCAACCAGTTTTTCTTTTCTTAATAGTATCGTAAACCGCAAATTATGAATAGATTTCGTCGCACTTCTGCGTCCTAAATACTGACTCACTTATACTGCATTTGTTGAAAATCTGTGACTGTCCAGCTTTTATAAGCTTCGGAAGTTCTATTTTCCCTTTTTATTCCAGTTTCTTAACTACATTCCATTTAAAGCATGAGAATGTTTAATGCCATTTGCTAGTCAGTTCGATATATATAAAAGAATTCCATTTTAATTGTTTACCATTCCTCACCTGGTTTTATTAAGAAGAGGATTTCATTAGAATTTAAGTTTTTTTAAATAATGTTAATATATTTCAATTTTCATCTTAATTAGTTATTCTTTTATTTATTAATTTTTGTTTTTGTTTCAGTCATTGAGTTGCGACCGCGCTGGGGAACCACCTTGAAAGACTTGGTCAATTAATCGATCCCAATGCTTAGTTTTAAGTCTGGTAGTAGCTCCATTGGTCCTTTTTTAACGCATCGCTAAGTTACGGAGATGTAAGCAAACGATTTTCTCTTCAGAAAATAAACATTCAAAAACAATGATGTCGGGCTTTGTTGGAAACGATTTAACTTTTAAGTTTTTTGATTACTAAAGACTGTTTTTATTAGAAAAAAAGTTATCTTTTCTGCGAAGTCTTCTAGGATTTCATTGAACTTCTATTAGTAAAACTGTGCAATGTTTTTTGTGCTTTGATCGGTTTCAGTTTGAAAACATTCATTTCTTCTGATTCTACAATCATGAGGGGTTTCAAATAAATAAATAAATCAAAGCGTATTAATGGGATTTGCAAATGCAGTGTAGTTATTGCAGACAAAGAATTCAAATATTTTAGTAGTGTTACGAAACTCTTATGGCAGAATTAGCTTTAGCACAGCTTTTATTTATTTATTTTTTTTTCGCAAAGTATATTAACTATCTTTATCACCAAACTGGTGAGATGGCAGTTAACTTATTCATTTGTCTCGTGTCAGCTTGACATTAGTCGATGCCACTTCCAGATTTTCAGCACATTTTATGATACTCTTGAAAAGATACTAAAAATTGTACAAGGTGACAAAAAAGTTCTGTTACACTTTCAGTTGTTCTAACTCGAGTGTTTTTCAAAGCTTTAACTCCGACTTCATTAAAATATTTCTCTTTGAAATCTGTTTGGAATCTGTTTGGAACCCCTATCTACAGATTCTTGATCGAATAATTTTCTTCCACTGCATAAGTTCTTACTTCGAGTCTTAAAGAGAAGCTCAACCTTTGAGTCTATATCTGACATCAATCAAAGTGCTTTCAAAACCATTTTCTGTGTATAACCAGTCACAAAGCTTTAGTAGCAAAGTCCATGATATCACTCTGAATTTGCTAACAGAATCCTCTTTGGTAAAGAAAGCAGTTCCAGGAAATCGGTGCGACTAGGAATTAATAATTTCTCATTAGACTGGTTATCGACTCAACACCGTAGCTGCCACATCTTAACGATCTCAATTCTCAGCTCTCCATATTTATCAACCTTTTCATGTTGATCTCCTGGCCCTGCCGCGTCAATTATTAGGCACTCTTGTTTGTCCTTCCAAAAGGTTACTATATCCGGGCTTCGGTGCTCTAACACTTTGTCTGTCTAGAAATCTAAGTCCCAGAGGATTTTTGCCTTCCCCTTTTCGTCCATTACCTTTTCCGGTGTATGTTGGTACCAAGCACCCGTAACCTCATATCATTACTTATGGCATAGTAACCAGTGGAGGTTTTGGGTTTCTTTGTCGTGTCTACGCTTGTATTACATTCTGCGGAAGACTTTCACAAACACTAACAATGTGAGTCACACTTTCGATCCTCTTCCCACACATTCTGCAGACGTCCATTGCACTTGTATGGTATACATTCTTTCTCACTGAGTTGGTATTCAATGCTTGGTCCTGGGCAGCGATGATTAGGCTTTCAGTATTCATTTTTAGGTCACCCTTGTTGAGCCACCTCCATGATGCTTCCTGGTCTTTTAATTTGTTGGTTTCACGATGGAACTGACCGTGTAATTCCATGCGGAGTAGGGTTTCTTCTCTCTCGTCGTCTGTTCTTGATCGGAATTCATGAGCACTCTCAAGTTCATTTTTGCTAAATCCTTCTGCATTAGCAGCATACTGTAGCAGGTCTTGTTTGCCGTTTACCAAATATTCTGCCTTGTTTCTTCTTTCACTGTTGATGCACTCCCATATGCTAATCAGCCACTTCCACCTTTACCTGACTTCATGTAGAGCCTGTGTACATTTGCCTTAGGGTGGAGGGCACCATGCATTGTCATTGTCTTTCGGGTAGTGCGATCGAGTTGGTCAATCCCCGCTTGTGTCCATCTCAGGATGGTTGCACTATAGAGGACCACAGCAACAGCCCATATGTTAATGGCAGTCACAAGATTCCTTGAGTTGAGTTTAAAGGCAATACATAGAACATGCCTCGTGCTTATATGTTATAATTTTTCATATCTACCGCGCATGTGCGGTTTTCTTATCGGCAGCAAATACAAAAAATGCCGATCTTCTTCCAGAAATTAGTAAAAAAAAAAATCATTATATCATTATTAATAAATCTCAGGGTAGCAAAACAATTTAGAAATTCTTTTTGCTACCAGTGCCTCATATTTATGTGTTAATCTTAGCTTTCCTGCTGATGATAGCTGGCCTAGCAAATTATTTCATTTTGCTGAAAATAGCTTAAAACCATGGTTCAGGAAATAGATGGTAAATATTTTTATTTTTCATCCCCTTTCGAAATTATCCCTAATAATGGGTTGGATTTGACTGCTCCTTCTAACGGGTTAGTTGTCCTATTATGGACATCTCTCTTATGTGTTTAAATGTACACTGTATGTATTTATATGAATAATATAAAGTCTATTGACTAGTTTTTTTCTTCTCGCTAGACCACTGGTAGCAAATAGAATTTCTAAATTTTTTTTTGTTACCCTGAGATTTATTAATATATATATATATATATATATATATATATATATATATATTGTGTGTGTGTGTGTACGTGCGTGTCTGTAATATACTATATCACACACACACACACATATATGGGGTTATGTATATGTGTGTGTGTATGTCTTTGCGTCTATCTTCCCACCGCTTGACCACCGGTGTTGGTTTGTTTACGTCATCGCAATTTAGCAGTTCTCAAAAAACACCGATAGAATAAGTATCAGGCGTTAAAAAAATAAGTAACGTGGTCTATTTGATCGAATAAACCATTGAAGCATTGTCCCAGAGCATAGTCACAGTTCAATGAATAGAAGACTGTTTCACCCATGGTTAGCTTCACACTACTGTGTTAAAAGGATTTTGCATTGCTGGAAAGCATTATATTCTTTATGTCATAAACAGATCGCGAAGGAGGCTGTATAAGTAGTTAGGGTGAGAAGCTGAGATGTTTTCGATTTCTGGATAGAGTGGCTTGTTCTGTCCATATGTAAGTCACATTATTTCATGTTCACCCAGCCTACCCAGCTGGAGATAAGCACCAAAAAATTTCATCAAACCGTTGGTTGTTGTTGCAATCTATAGACCGCTTTCTACTTTTGTCTGGTGTGCGATGTCCTTAAATAGATTGTGCTAATGTTCAGAGATTTAAGATTATCTTTAGTGATGTCATGAAAACTCTCTCCCGTTTTTTTATGCTGGGGGCGCTTGCCGAGAACTATTTCTGCATAAATTAATCGTTTCATATGTCTGAAATTTACAAGACAGATGACATGACCAACTTATTTCGTATATAAATGTCATGATCAACTTATTTCTCACCCATACTGAGACAGCACACTTTCCGCAGTACGTTTGCGACACGTGTACACTATTTCACAGTGATGTTTAATATAAACTTTGGAAATTTCTGGTAATACTCAAAAGATTGTGGGTCCGATTCTTGAACACGGCAGCGTGTTATGTTTTTAGGCACGACACACCATTTTAAGTCGTTTCAGCTTACCCAGTTGTAAATACATACTAGTCTAGTGATGGTGTAGCATTTTCTGTCCTTCAAGTTGTCACATTCTTGATGTGGCAAAGAATATGAAAGCTGAAAGAGGGTCTATGTCCGTCCATGACTACAGAGCACTTAAAAGAATTATCGAATGCATGGTACTTGCTTTCAACCAAGTAATACTCACTCATGAGCGACGGCTTATTAAACAAACCAGCTGATTGCTCTTAGTAATTAAAATTCTTTCAATTAAAGAATATTCAACAGAGATAACACAAATTATTGAAATTTATTTGTTGTTCCCGCAGAATGTAAATGAGATATTCAAATTAGCTGTTAAAGAATTTGAGAGAAATAAAACTTCTTCTGCAGATGTTTTCAATATTTTGCTTAATTTAAAAAAATATTTTAAAGCTCGATATGATCAGGAACATTTTTTTGGTTCGTTTCTTGTTTATTATTGTTGTTGTTGTTGTTGTTGTTGTTGTTGTTGTTGTTGTTGTTGTTGTTGTTGTTGTTGTTGTTGTTGTTGCTGCTGTTGTTGTTGTTGTTGTTGTTGTTGTTGTTGTTGTTGTTGTTGTTGTTGTTGTTGTTATGGCTATCATGTTGCCCAACTTTTTAGAAATTTCGTTGCTACAGAGACTAAGGCTCTTATTGAACACTTCAAATTGTTCCCTTCAGTCCTCTTTGGTCTCTACTGAGATGATGCTTTGGCCATCTCTACATGAGCCAACGGGCACGCTCTTGATAGAAAGGACCTGACTAGCGCTCTAGGCTCCATAGGACTCATAATATACAATTGAGGCTAACCTCACCATTGTAAACCTTCTAGATGTCACGCTAGACTCTACCGCAAACCAAACGAGAGATTATGCTACATCAACACCTCCTCCTGCCACCCTCCTATCATGTTCAAGAACCTAGTGAAGGGTGTCAGCAAGAGGATCTTTAACCTGTCCTCGAATCATGGAATTTTCGACACTGTTAACCCCATTACAACGAAGTCTTGGCTTCCAATGGCTTTAAAGACCGCATCTCCTATATGCCGGGCCCTTGCACCCGCAAAAAGAAACGTCGTCGTAATGTTGTCTAGTTTGTCCCCCGCATCTCACTCAGCATTAAAACTTGTGTGGGAAGAATATTCCTTAGATTAGTAGACAAGCGCTTCACGCAGACACATAAGTACAAACGTTTGTTCAATAGACACAATTTAAGGGTCTCCTTTAGTTGTGCACCCAACAGGTAAGGAATATTGGCAGGCACTCATAAAACGTGAGCAGAACTGGTTGCTCATGCAAGGAGTACAATGACTTCTCAGTAAGGGGTGGGAATGTGAGGCTGAGAGAATCATATATGAGGCTCTAGTGGTATCCAGTCCTAACAAGCAAAGTAATAACAGCAACGGCTCATCCAGCAACATCAACAACAACAATGACAACGACAGAGGTAGCAACACTTTAAGCAGCAGAAACACCAGCACCGACAACATCGACCGCAGCACCAGGGCTACGGCCGGAGATGACGACCACACCAGCACCAGCAACACAAGCGGAGCTACCAGTCCCACGCCCAGAGTTAACAACGACAGCATCCATGACACCATCGGCAACAGCAGCAGTAACACCAGCACTGACAACAACGACCGCAGCACCAGAGCTAGGACCGGATATGCCGACCACACTAGCACCAGCAACACCAGCGGAGCTGCCAGTCCCACGCCCAAAGTTAAGAACGACAGCATCCATGACACCATCGGTAACGGCAGCAGTAACACCAGCACTGACAACAACGACCGCAGCACCAGAGCTAGGACCGGATATGCCGACCACACCAGCACCAGCAACACCAGCGGAGCTACCAGTCCCACGCCCAGAGTTAACAACGACAGCATCCATGACACCATCGGCAACAGCAGCAGTAACACCAGCACTGACAACAACGACCGC
>NC_068996.1:56415917-56417168 GCF_001194135.2 Octopus bimaculoides
GGCAGCAGTAACACCAGCACTGACAACAACGACCGCAGCACCAGAGCTAGGACCGGATATGCCGACCACACCAGCACCAGCAACACCAGCGGAGCTACCAGTCCGACGCCCAGAGTTAACAACGACAGCATCCATGACACCATCAGCAACAGCAGCAGTAATACCAGCTGTACCGCCGGGGATGATTACTACAACAGCAACAACTACGACGACATCGCCGGACCCACGTCCTGTAATAACAGCAGCGATGACAGTTTCCACAACAGCAGCGGCAACAAAAACTTCAAGCCCGGAGTGAACGGAAGAAACGCGAGCGGCGAGAACACAACCAGCACTCGAGTTCGGGAATACATCAGTTCGGCCGAAATTGCCTTTAAGCGATGCCTGTGCTATCACAGGTCCTCTTTTAGGGTTCCGGAAAGACGTTACGTAACATCCCTGGCCAGCCACATGTGACGCCTTAAGGATGAAGGAACTCCATACGAAATTAGATGGAAGATCATAGAGCAGCCGGTGTCCTAGATAAATGGGAGTGGACGATGCAAGCTTTGCATAGCAGATCAGGTAAAGACCTGTAAGGAACGACCGTGTGAACTCAAAAAGGAGAAATGGTGACGGATGGAAAAACAGAGGACTCCTTTTATTTAAACGTGTCACACGGTCGAACACAAAGTATATATCAAATGTGATATACATGATATGTTATACGACCATAACATAGATGACCTGTAATGAAAGACCACAACCGTATAAGATGAATAACAGAGATATTTATTGTAGCGTTAAAGATGTATGTCTGTGAGAGTGTGAATGCGACATATAAGAACATAATCAAAGACAGGCCGTCGTACAAAGAAAAGTATGTATGTGAGTGATATATGTGTGTGTATGTTAGTTACTACAGCAGAGAGAAAGAGAGTCAATAACACGTGAGCAATTATACCAGTTCTTTAGTACACAATAGTATGAGTCTGTATGTGAAGTGAGTTGGCTGCGAGTGTGGCAGAGCTGATCACTAGTTGTGATGTGGCATCGATGCCGGGCCGTGATTCTTGTTATACAGATGTTCGTCGCTGGCTGAAATTCTTGTCTGTTTATTTATCGTGGTGAAGCTGAGTCACCTAACAGAATCGAAGAGAGAGAAGTGCCGCGGTGGTTTGGATTGGTGTACATAGAAAGTCGTGTTGACGCTGGTGGTGAAGAGGCTGCTGCTTGGTAGTAGTCGTAGAAACGTGTTGCTGATATGGCGAC
>NC_068996.1:56417292-56424384 GCF_001194135.2 Octopus bimaculoides
GAAGTGGTCGCTGGCTGATTGTTGCTGCTGCTGTCGTGTGGTACACGGAACAGTCTCTAAGAGAAACTGAACCGAGACAAATTTGTTGGGTATGAGTTGCTCTATTTAAGGCGTTAAGGGGGCTCCCAGACGGTGATAGAAAAACACTATCACGTGACCTTATTAAGGGCTGTGATTGGTCAGTTTGCGTTCTGGCGGGAACGGTTCGAAGAAGTTGCCGATTCGAATAATGATCAGTCACGTGATGACAAGGAATGGGTTCTCTGCTACGCCCGCGTTTATTTATATTTAAATGAGAAGAATGGCGATAGCAGTTTTGTATCTAGTGACGATAGGTAGTTTCACTACAGACCCTTAAAGATTCGGGAACCCTACCTGCTGCCGGCGTGGGATTAAGGTTGTAAAAATTATTTGCGGACCGGATCCAAGCTAAGGGTGAGATTCCCCGTTTGCCCTTTAGTTCTATAAGATTTGCTGACTGGAATGGTCTAAGGGCAGTAACCCATCCAGTTCAAGGCTCAGATAGTGTATTTTATTCTTTTGTTTACAAATTAACTGACCATAATGGTTTTCTACCTCTAGTTCGAAGAGAGGCTACACGCCCGCGGCCATGGGATCTGGTGAGTCGTCTGTAAAGCTAAGCGCTTTATGGATGCGAAATCATTGGTCACTCTATTACTGAACATATATTTAACTTCATGTAAATATATATATATATATATATATATATATATATATATATATATATATATATATATATATATGTATATGTATAAACTAACGAACGTGTTTTTCTCTCTCTTTTTTCTATCTTTTCTCTTTAAAAAAAAGTCGCTCTCAGCGTTCACTATGTTACCCTCGTTCTGACCTAACGACCCTCCATGTTCGTTTTTGTTCAGTTTCCTTGTATGTCTCCACTGTCATTTTTTTTTGTCCCCAACTTTGACCCTCCATAAATCCTAAATTTTATCTTATAATTTATGGCAGCAACTGTCTTTGAAGACTCTTATTCTCGTTAAATGCTCGAAACGAGAAGTAGACAGACAGCCGACAACTGATGAAGGATCCTTTCTCTGTGTTAACTTGTCCTGTTTTCTATTTTTTTCTCGTTGTTTACATATTTCATGTTATTTGCACCGTTGGTGACGCCCTGTACCCACATATGCATGTGTGTATATATATATATATATATATATATATATATATATATGGGAGAATATACAAAAAATAACAACAGACGAGGACAGGTGGTGTAAATAACAAAAGTATATATTAGTATATATATATATATATATATATATATATATATATATATATATATAACGCCAGAAAGATTACAGTGAAATTACCATGGAGAGTGAAATAGTCACCGCTTTGGACAGAGTTCTTTTTTTCTTAGATGATGCCATGTCGCATGCTGCTGCTGATACTACCGACTTCGATCAATCAAAGTTACTACTACATTTGGTACACACCAATTCAAATGATTTCTTCATAACAAGCTGAGATGATTTCCCAACAATAACTTTTCCAGAATCTTATCCTGAAATATTACAGGATTTATTAATCAGCCTATGTGAAGTAACACGTATTTTTTCTTTGTCGTTCATTCATTGACATCATTTTATATATTTTAATTAACTCATTTGCTGTGTTCAAACGTTTTACAATTAATCTCATTACTTACATGAAAATAAATACCTTGCAGTATTTCTTTTGGCTCTTTCCATTCTGAGTTCAAATTCAACGAAGATTAATTTTATCTTTTGTTATTTTGAATTCGATAAAATAAAATGCGAGTGAAGTACTGGATCGATTGTGTCGACAGAATAATACACACACACACACACGCGCACACAACACACACGGCCACCACTAATGTCACACCATTACGTTTAAAATTCTTTAATCTAATACTGATATATATAAATCTCTAACCTCTCTCCAGAGAATTTCGATAAGTCTCCGCCTTACTATGATAAAGCTTCAGTAGCTAGCGTCTTATCATATATCTTCACATTTGCAACCCAAGAAAAGACAGGTAATATGGTTTGCTTTTCTTTCTCTCTAAATGTTAAGACAAACGCTGGAAAAAAAAAAGAACTGCTTCTCTGAGATAAACATTTCATAAGCAATCATAAATACAGAAAAAATGTTGAGAGGCATTTTGTGAAGATAAGCTACAGTTGCAGATCCAAATGAAGGCAACCATCTCAAGCAAACCCACCAAGAAGGTCATCTCAGATTACTCATCGGACATGCGGACATTTTCTCTCTAGATCAGGTGTACAATATAAAGTTGTTAGTATCAACATTTTTTTTACCAGAGACACACAATAGCGACTGTATATAACCCCACACGTACACTGACACACACCATATTTGTGTGTGTTTATAAATATATCAATATATATTATATTAGATGTTTGCAAAACATCTAATATATGTGTATATATTTATATGTATGTGTGTATATATCTGTGTAAGTATGTATGAATGTATAGGTATTTATATGTTCACATGCACGTTTATAGATACATATACATTCATACTTGCCAAATAAAAGTTTATGCAAGACTTGAAGAAAAAGGGTAATATTGACGTGAAGCGAAGCTTCCCTTTAACTGGTGACCGGTGTATCACATCACACTTCGAAGGCTATGCATATGCAATCCAAGAACAGGAGATTGCTACAAAAATCCCCATTCAACAGTGAAGCCCTTGGAGTTCCAAGATGCAACCATAAATATCGATTATGTCGTAGTTTTGTGGAAGACATCACATATGTGATTAGTAGCTACCCCAAAATGTCCTCAAGGTACTACCTCTCTATGCGACATGACGTGGTTGCTAAAGCAATATGCAATGCCATTCAGAAAAAGACTGTCCTGGAATAAATATATACAATTCCCCTGTTAATAAATAGGTAGACGAATACCAGCACAAGGAATACTTGTGGAACATTCCCATCAAACATCTGCCATGTGTAAATATAACAGGCTGGATATTATTATTTGGGACAGACAGGAGGTACTGTCATAGAGATCGGCTATCCTGCTGATGTGAATATCTCTTCGAAAATCAAAGAGAAAGAAGATAACTATGGACAACTGATTCGAAATCTTTAGCAATTGGTTTTGTGAGTAAATGTCTAAGTGAAAATTTGGATAAGTTGGGGTTTTCAGAAAAAAAAAAAGAAACCAATCAACTGACTTTCACATTACAAATGCAATCTGTAAGTGGAACAGTAAAAATTATGCAAGACTTTTCTCAGTATTAAATTGCGACATTGTTTTTGTCATCTACATTTCCAAGATGGAGCATTATATCTTTGTCAGAAACGAACTCCTTCCTCAGACGAAGAATTCAAGTAATTAAAGACAGAAGACAACATACATATTACTATACTACTGTACCGATCAGATTATCGGATGTAGTTCCACACGGTTGGTTACAACGAGCTTACTCGCATTGTTGTAATTTTCAAATCATGATACTTAACTGGCTAGACAGGCATATGTGACCGAGATTAAATGCGTATAAGTGACCGAGATCCCCACTAAACTGGACGCCACGATACTCATGTATAGCTCTTGGCTCATTTGGAGCAAATATGTTGCTTTTGGTCAGATAGGAGTCATGACGTTCACACACACACACACACACACACACACACACACACACACAGATACACACTCTCTCTTTCTCTTTCTCTCTCTCTCTCTCTCTCACTCTCTGTATATATATATGTGTTTGTGTGTCTGTCTTTGTCTGTCTGTTTATCTGTCTAACTATTTATCTGTGTGTGTGTGTGTGTGTGTGTGTGTGTGTGTGAGAGAGAGAGAGAGAGAGAGAGAGAGTATATAAATAATAATAATAATAATACACTGAGAACATAATATTCAATACGTTGTAGAGCGTATACGCGTTTCTTCAAAATGCCGTAATAATGACATAACATTTGTAGAAACATTATGCACTCTTGCACTATACCTCATCATTGTTCCGCTATAAATTAAACGATACATATTGAAAACTCCAAATATAAACATTTTTCCCATTATAACAAATAACAATAACAATGGCAATAATAACACTGACCACGCCGATAAAAGAAGTCACCAAGCTCGGCTTATCAATCATCCAATGACTGTCATTGTATTGATTGCGGACCAAGTGTAAGACAGCTTAATGTTACAAATATTATGTAATTATGACAGTATACTAACGAGACATGTATACGTTCTATAAAGTATTGAGTTCCTAAAATGTCTTCTGTTTATTCATTATCCTTTCTGTTCTTTGGTTCGTATTCTGCACACTGGCCCACCATGTTGATGCCTTGTGTTGTACCACACTGGATACTGGTGTGCAGTGTGAAAGCCACAACTGAGCCTAATCTTTGGATACGTGTCACGCTATACAGTGCACTTATTGTGTGTATGTGTGTGCGTGTGTGTGTGTGTGCGTGTGTGTGCGCGCGTGCGTATGCATGTGTCTGCAAGCTCTACATACGGCAGAGTTTATTCATGTAATCATATGAGGGTCAACTTAGTCTCTACCCTGAGCTTCTTCTGTATATTATTGCGACCTTTATGATCCCGTAAAGAAAGAAATAGATAAGTCGGTGTATCTACTTAACTGTATTAACAACAGTTAGTCTTCCACACTTCACAGACTAATCTGAACAACCCAAGCTACTACAGAATCTTATCTAGCACCACACTGTAATCGGTAGATTACAGTAGTACGGACAAGAAATAAATAACGGTCGGTGAATAGCTGATTGATACAGTTAGCTGTTAGTATTTGTTGAGTCTGATGGTAGTACTTACACTTCTAGAAAATGACTGATGAGGCAGGGTGGGTGGGTGGTTGGTGTACATATTCAGACTTCAATTCGATAGTCTTTGGAAAACTGAAAGATAACTAAGTTATGGTAATAACAACAAGCAATTTGCTTAATGGAAATAACAACTGTTATTGTTTACGGTTAGTGGGTGTGAGAGTGTGAGTGTGTGTGTGTGCGCGCGCGTGTGTTTATTTCGACATCTTCGACTATAAACAGAATCAACTTGTATGATGTTTTTCCGAACTGACATTGTCTGAAGTGATTAACCTAGTTCTTGTTTTGTATCTTTTGCTTTCCTGCTTCCTACCTTGCGTCTTCTTTCGTAAAGAAAGAAAAACAAAATGAAATAAAATAAAACAAAAATTTAAAAAAAGGACAAAATGAAAAATTATTTTATGTCAATATCAAAATGATGTAAAGGGATGTGTGGAGAAGGGGAGGAGTGCTTGAACCTAGAGCACAACTCTTATTTTCTCTCTCTCTCTCTCTCTCTCTCTCTCTGTTTCTCTTTCTCTCCGTTTGATTCAGATGGCATTTTCTCCCATAATACTTTCGAGGATCGATAAAGGAAAAGCCCACACAGTGTTGCCAAACTGGGCCACCATGTAGCAGCACATCTCACTACTTTTCTGGACCAGGCGCTACATTTTAAAAATAAATTACTTGTTACTTTGTTAGTTTTAATTTTTAAATGTTGGTCTCTTCTTGAATGTTATCAAATTATCAAGTATGTAAATTAAAACCATCAATTAAAACAGACAATTTGTGTTGGCAAAATTTTTACTTTCACAATTTTCCTTCTTTATCTTTTTGTCATGTAGTTTGAATTGGTGGCAAAAACTGATGGAAGAAGAGTTGGATAGCGAAAGGGATGGTAGGAGGAAAGTGTTCTCAAATCGGACGCCTGGCTTGAATGTTTGCAGCTGAATAGTGGTGTTCAGTCAGGAAATGGATTAAGTCTACCACTCAAATATTAGGATACGGTGGGGTTTGAACTGAAGATGCAAATGTGTTGGAACAAATACGGCGAGACATTCAGTCTGTTCTTACAATTTCATCAACCCATCGCCTTCGGCTGCTACCGTTTTTATTGACCCCAAAAGGATGCGAAGACAAAGTTGTCCTCAAATGGACAATCCATTACTTTCATACAGACAGTAATCCCTCGACTATCGCGGGTATTATGTTTCAAAACCCCCGCGATTGGTGAAAATCTGCCAAGTAGGAACATAATTGTACTGTATATTTCTATTATTATTTTTATAATTTGTACATGTTTATTTTATTATAAATGCAAAACAACACCATGGAGGAATCGACGTAAGCTTGAAATTATAAACCATGATAGGTGAACTGCAGTATGGCGAGAGATTGCTGTATATATAAATATATAAACATAAATAAGATCTTATCAACATGATTTTATGTTGTCCAATAATGATGGTGACGGACTCTCCCGTGGAAAACGATGTATGAGCATTCAGCTTTTTGCCGAACGACCTGCACAAATGATTTGTTTATCAAATGTTCATGCTGCACATTAGTTCACTCTCTCCTTCAAATCGTTGTTGTCTGAATATATATATGCACGATGTACCATACATCAGATGTTGAAGTGATTGCAGAGCAATGTGAGGTGAAGTGTTTTGCTCAAGAAATCATTGCACCACCTTGTCTACGGAGTTGAAATCACGATCTCTAGATCGGGTGTGCAACACGCTTAACACTAAGCCATGCACACAATAACAAAAGTAATAATCCTTTCTATTATAGGCATAAGGCCTGAACATTTTAGGGGAAGGGACTAGTCGATTACATCGACCCCAGTGCTTCACTGCTATTTAATTTATCGACCCCTAAAGGATGAAAGGCAAAGTGAACCTCGGCGGATTTTTGAACTAAGAATGTAGCCACGGGTGAAATATCACTAAGCAATTTTTCCCGGTGTGTTTTCTGCCAACTCGCTGCCTTGATATAATAATAATAATAATAATAATAATAATAATAATAATAATAATAATAATAATAATAGGAAGGAGATATCAATATTAACTGAGCTAATCTCTGGAAATGATATAAGATCAAGAAAAAGCAGGAAGATCGTGAGAAAATATGGACTCTCAACAAGAGAAGAACTAATGTCAGCGAATGAAACACTTAAACAAAAAGTTCAAGCAAAAGCTCAGAGAATACGCAGATTTGAGAAAAGAATCAGATTCTACAGGCAAAATAAGATGTTC
>NC_068996.1:56425106-56426169 GCF_001194135.2 Octopus bimaculoides
ATCGCTGTGAAAACAACATTAATTAATTTTTTTTTTTTTTTTTCTTAAAAACATGTTTTACCTGTGAATTTGCGTGTGTAAACTGGGAATGCATACAACGAGTTTCTCTGCCCTAGGTGTACGGAAAACACTCGGCGAGAAATGGAAGGAAATTTGAAGAAAGAAGCAAAAAAACAACATAATAATAATAATAATAATAATAATAATAATAATAATAATAATGATAATAATAATAAAAATAATCCTTTCTACTGGAAGCACAAGGCCTCAAATTTGGAGGAAGGGATTAAGTCGATTACATCGACCCACAGTGCGTAACTGGTACTAATTTTATTGACCTCGAAAGGATGAAAGGCAAAGTTGAACTTGGAGGAATTTGAAATGTGAAGTCGATTTTGGCGTAATTTGAAATGCTGCTAAGCATTTCGCCCGGTGTGCTAATGAGTCTGCCAGCTCGCCGCCTAATAATATTAATATTAATAATAATAGTAATTTATTATTATTATTATTATTATTATTATTGTTCCGTAGTTTTATTTTTATAACGTGCTTTCACTTCACTACCGAGCGCAGCTCTGTGTGCCTTGGGTATGTGCTGTGGTTTGCTGTGGTGCTCTTATGGTTACTGTATTGAAAGTGTTTTGCGTAGGATGTGTGCTGTGCCGAGTAGTGCAATTTTCTGTATGTTATATATATATATTTAAGTCCTGGAGTTTTTGTTATGTATTTGTCTGAATTTTTTTATCATACCTAAGTCGCCTACTATGATAGGAAATGTTTCTGTTTTTAGATTCCACATTCGAGTTATCTCTATTTCCAGGTCTTTGTATTTTGAAAGTTTTTCCATTTCTTTTAGAGAAACGTTGTCATCTGCTGGTATTGATACATCAATTAGAAAGCATTTTTTTTTCTTCATGATCTTTGACAACTATATCTGGTCTATTTGCCTTAATTTCTCTATCTGTGTGTATTGGCATATCCCAGAGTATGGTTGCTTTCTCGTGTTCTGTGACCTTTTCTGGCGTGTGTTTATACCATCTTTTTTCTGTTGTTATTCCATAGT
>NC_068996.1:56428415-56439268 GCF_001194135.2 Octopus bimaculoides
GCTTTAAAATTTGAGATCACATAGACAGTATTTTACGTAGAATATGGGCAGTTCCCATGAGCACTATCTTTTGAACTTCAGCCATTTTGGGGTTTCCTGGTATCTGAGCTAGGTAGTAATCAGCCCGTTTCGCTGTCATTCCCAGGGCACCTATGACAACAGGTATTGTTTTAGTCTTCAGGTTCCACATTTTGCTAATTTCTATTTCGAGATCTTTATATTTGCTCAGTTTTTGGTAGGTCTTGACAGATACGTTTATATCGATTGGGACAGTCATATCAATGAGGAGGCATGATTTTTGTCTGAAGTCTTTCAGTATGATGTCTGGCCTATTTGCGTCTCTCCTTCTATCAGTTTGAATGGTGAAGTTCCAGAGGATTGAGATGTGATTATTTTCAAGCACTGGAGGTGGTTTGTGTTCCCACCAATTTTTATCATGTCCAGGTGTTTTCAAATTGCCCAGTGGATATATTGTGCTGCTCTGTCATGTCTGTTGAGATACTCTGTAGGTGTAAGAAGGCTATATTATTATTATTAGTAGTAGTTTTATAAGGCAGCGAGGTGGCAGAAACGTTAGCACGCCGGGCGAAATACTTAGCGGTATTTCGTTTGTCTTTACGTTGTGAGTTCAAATTCCGCCGAGGTCGACTTTACCTTTCATCCTTCGGGATCGATAAATTGGGTACCAGTTGCGTACTGGGGTCGATCTAATCGACTGGCCCCCTCCCCCCAAAATTTCGGGCCTTGCGCCTTGAGTAGAAAGGATTAGTAGTAGTATTGTTGTTATTGTTGTTATCATTTACTTTTAATCCGCATGTTTGTTATAATCACTCGCCGAGACACTTCCAGTGTCCTAAGGCGAGTGATGGATAAGAGTATAATTGAAAGCTTCGGGTGGGGTAGTGGTAGGGACAGTAGCAAAATATCTTCATGTAATACAACACAGACATTTAAATTGGTAGGCTTTTTCTAAGGATATGAGCAGTACTTATCAGCACAATCTTTTGGATTTCTCTGAGACATAGTTTTCCTGGGATATTATCTAGATGTTGTTATCCCTTTCTTATCATAAGACACTAACCATTGATGGGTAAAGGATTTGTCAATATAGGCATCATTAACTCTCTTTGGGTATTTGTCGTTGAGAGGTTTTTCTTGCCATTTATCAGTAAGAATATCTAAGCCAGCAGTTTTAGCACGGGATTTTATACGCTTAGCTCTCTGTGTGCTTGTTTCCAGTACGTCTAATTCTTGAATTTGTTGTATTTGAAATTCACTTAGATATTCCTTTGTCTGTTTTGTTACTGAGTATGATGTTTTCTTGTTTTCAGGCTTTGAGATAGGTTTTAACATCCAGTCATCAGAGATTTTCAGATAGGTGTTTACATCAATTGTGGCAATCTTCATTGTTAATTCCAGTTGTAAAAGTCCACGGTCTCCCTTTTTTCTTGGCAGATAAAGTCGTTCTATATCTGCCTTCGGGTGGTCCATTCTATGCATTGTCAACAATTTTCGTATTTTTCTGTCAAGATTACATTTTTCAGTAATTGACCAGTTAATGATATTGAAACTGTAAGTCATGACTGGTATGGCTAAAGCATTGATCGCTTCGATCCTGTTTCTTGCATTCAGCTCTGTATTGAATATTGTCCTTACCCTGCGATAACATTCTCTTCTGATCCTTTCCCTCATCACTCAATGCTTGATTCCGTCCCCTTCAAATACCCCGAGGTATTTGTAGCTCTCCGCTGGTTCTAACTCCTTCATGACATTCTGCTGGTCAAGATTAACGTTGGATGTTTCGATCATTTTTCCTTTGATAAAGGTAGCTTTTGCACTTTTTATCGAGGCCAAATTGCATCCTGATGTCATCACTGAATTGCTTAACAATCGCTAGTAAACCCTATAGCTGTCGGTCATTTTTTGCAAAGAGCCTTGAATCCTCCATGTAAAAGTGATGATTTATATTTTTATCAAACATTTTATAGCCATATCGTACATCATCGAGCAATTTCGAGAGAAGTATTAATGCTAGACAAAAGAGGAGTGGTGATAGAGAGTCACCTTGTAAAATGCCACATGAAATTCTTACATCTCCAGCATTGAGAGATTCATTGTCACTGTTCAAAGTCAGTGTGGTTCTCCATGATCTCATAATTACAGACAAGAAGTCTCACAGAGTAGGAGCTATTTTATACATTTCCAGACATTTCTTAATCCAGTTATTTGGTAGACTATCAAATGTTTTTTTATAGTCTATCCAGGCTATCTACAAGTTTTTGTGTCGTTTGTGACAGCCTAATAAGATCATCTTATTAATGAGTAACTGATCTTTACAACCATAGGACCCACATTTACATCCTTTTTGCTCATTAGGGAATATGCCACCTTCTATTAAAAAACTATAGGTATATTCAGTCAAGACAGATGTTAGTATTTTATACATTGTTGTTAAGCAGGTTATGGGTCTATAATTTTTGGTTCATTTGTTTCTTCATTTTTTGGCAGTAGGAATGTTACACTATTAACTAGCCAAGAGGGAGAGGGAATCATACTAGGTTGTTGCAAAACATTGTTGTAAAGTTTTGTTCGCAGGAATTTAATCATTTCCTGGAGACTTCCATTTGCTTGACTTTCTGAGAGCAGATCTTACATGCTCTACCTTGATACCCTCCCACTTTTTCTCTTCTTAGGAGTCTTAGTCAGTGAAAATTCTATCACTTCAAGAGGCCTTTTCATTGTGTGTTTTATGTTCTGCCCAGATTTTATTCCAAAATTCCTGCACTTCTTCTTTTGATGGGACAGACTTTATTGTTACTGGTGTTTTCCCTATCTTCTTGTAGAAATTTTTGGCGTTATTTTTTAACATGTTATTATCTCTGAAGAATCTAATGTACTCTTCATACCATGCTATGCGAGCAGCTTTAGCACATACCTTTTGCTTGATGGTTTCTATGGTGGCATCAATGTCAACTATGGTTTTCATATTATATTTTTTCTTTAATTTTCGTGTTTTTGTTGGTTTGATAATCTTGTTAAACTTAGGGATTTTTAACCCTTTAGCATTTAAACTGGCCATATCTGGCCCAAACTTTTCTACATGTTTGATGTTTAAACTGGCCATATTTGGTCTTTCACACCTACCTAACAATGTCATTATAAAAATAAAAAATTGAAATCTCAAATGTATGATTACGAGATAATGCAGGATAAATTCAAAACAATGCAATAAATAAACATTACATTTTACAAAATAATCTGAACGCTAAGGGGTTAAACATTGTATGTCAGACCTAAGTAGCTGAATTTGGTGTTGAATACACTGTTTCCAAGAAGGCTTTTTGTGGGAACCTTGTTTTCTAATCTTTTCACCACATAGAATCGTTGGCAAGAAATGGAAAGAGAATTGAAAAAAGATGATAATAATAATAATAACAGTAACAACAACAACATCAATAATAATAATGAATAATATCGAAGACAATTGGAAAGGTAAATTCCTGCATGGAAAATACCCTAACCGCCTGTTCAAGCCAGATATTGATCAAAATCTAACACACCAATGGCTACAAGGGACAGGTCTGAAAGGGAAAACAGAAGGTTTTGTTATTGAAGTGCAAGATCATAGCTTGCCTACCAAAAACTACCATGCAAACGTCCTTAAAGAATTTGTGGAAAATTCACAGAGGCAGTTGATCATTTGTTTCTGGCTGTGCAGTCCTTGCTGAAAAGGAGTTCCTCATAAGACATGACAAACTAGGGCAGTACATCCACTGGAATGCTTGTAAATACTACAAAATTAAATCCCATGATAAGTGACACAGGCACCATCCAGAGGATGTAGTAAATGGCGAGGGCGTCACCATCTTTTGGAACTTCCTAATACAAACAGACAGAAAAATTGACTCCAATCGACCAGACATTGTGATCAACGACTACAACAGAAGAACTTGCCTGTTAATAGATGTGTCTGTCCCACAAGATCAAAATGTCTCAAGAAAAGGAATACGAAAAGCTTCCTCACTATAAAGATCTGCAAATTGAAATCACAAAATTATGGAAGCTTAGTTCTACGATATTACCAGTAGTAATTGGTGCGTTGGGAATGATAAAGAAGGGAGCTGAGAAGTATATTAAGCAACTCCCTGGTAACTCCAATCTCTGTGAACTACAAAAGATAACCTTGATGGGTACAACCCATATACTACAGAAAGCACTCTCCACCTAAAATGGAATAAATGTGGTGATAATTTTAGCATGCATAGCAAAACAAAAATGTCCTTGCTACTCTTGGCGTCCGGGGGATGTCCGGTACTAAGGCAGCTGATATAAAATTATAATGAAAAGAAACCATAAATAATAATAATAATAAAACAAAATGAAAAGAAACATAACAAGTAACTGTAGAATATGTGGAGACGGACAAGAAACAATAAATTATATTGTCTCTGGCTGCCTAGTCCTGGCTAAGAAGGAATATATTCACAGACATGACAGAGCTGGGACCTATATACACTGGAAGCTATGCCAACACTATGGAATAACAACAGAAAAAAGATGGTATAAACACACGCCAGAAAAGGTCACAGAAAACGAGAAAGCAACCATACTCTGGGATATGCCAATACACACAGATAGAGAAATTAAGGCAAATAGACCAGATATAGTTGTCAAAGATCATGAAGAAAAAAAATGCTTTCTAATTGATGTATCAATACCAGCAGATGACAACGTCTCTCTAAAAAAAATGGAAAAACTTTCAAAATACAAAGACCTGGAAATAGAGGTACCTCGAATGTGGAATCTAAAAACAAAAACAATTCCTATCATAGTAGGCGACTTAGGTATGATAAAAAAATTCAGACAAATACATAACAAAACCACCAGGACTTACAAATATATATAACATACAGAAAATAGCACTACCGGGCACTGCACACATCCTACGCAAAACATTTTCAATACAGTAACCATAAGGGCATCACAGCAAACCACAGCACATACCAAAGGCACACAGAGCTGCGCTCGGTAGTGAAGTGAAAGCACGTTATAAAAATAAAACTACTGAACAATAATAATAATAATAATAATAATAATAATAATAATAATAATAATAATAATAATAATAATCCTTTCTACTATAGATACAATAGATACAAGGCCTGAAATTTTGGGAGAAGAAACTAGTCGATAACATCGACCCCAGTGTTGTACTGTTATTTAATTTATTGACCTCGAAAGGATGAAAGACAAAGTCGAACTCCCAGAACGTAACGACGGACAATAATAATCAGGCAGTGGCTCTCATGGCTTCTTATCTTAACTGATTAGAAGTGTTACCATGTATATGTTCTGTCTTGGTATTGTAGTGGAAATATTCAGCAATCGCTCGATATTACGATTCGCTAGAATATTGCCCACGTGATCAACAAAATCTGACCAATCACGACTTCGTGTCGAATAGGCTTCAATAATGATTTTTTTTTCTTTTGGTGCGCTTCGTCCTCAGCTTGTCGACCAGTATAAATTCAACACGTCGTGAACATTAGACAGAGAGAGCTTTAGGATACAGCAAAGCGATCCTTGACAAACACCATTGAAGTGCGAGTTGAACGGCGGAGACAGTGGACAACATCTGACCACACAAAGGCAATGAACAATTGGAGGAAGAATATCATTAGAAGATGGGCTACAATAAATATTCTGCTCAACACTACAGTTTTGTTTGTCAGTTTCTTGACTTTAACCAGTTGAGCAAGAGCCTTAGCGGCTGGCGATATGTGCACCTCTGATCACGAACTGAAGTAGTGGGGGGGGGGCATCACAGCCATGTGTTGAGTGGAATTCTTTGGAATTTGGATAAGTCGCCTTTAGAAACATGGGTGTTTCAATTACCATCTTTAAACAACCCTTATTCAGGGACCTTTCGAGCGGGGCGGCTACTCGACCTGAAGAAAATTCTAACTGGGCCCCACTTGTAAGGCTATCTCAATATGAGGTTACCATGTCACGCACATAGTTGTAATGCATGTGCCTCGTGCCAGGCAGTCATGACGGGCATGTTAAGTTTCGTATATTTGTACCCAAGTGTCACTTTGACGGCGTGTGCTGCTTTTTCGATAATAATAACAACAATAATAGTACGAACAAATGCCGTAGACTTACCCAAAACCACTACAAGTTATGACGACACGATAAGGTAGCGAAAGTGCTACATTGAAAGCTGTGCGAAAAGTGGAGGCTAGAGAGAGAGGCAAGATGTGATATTAGCACCAACCGCCAAAAGTGGCGGAGTTGGAGACTTGGAAAATCCTCTAGAATTTCCCAATCCATACAGATCAGGTGCTAGAGCATAACAAACCGGACCTAGTGGTGGTCGACAAGATGCACCACATGTGCTATATAGTTGGTGTTGCGTACCCTTTTGACCCAAGAATGGTCAAGAATGAAGGCGAAATAAGTACGAAATAGCTCGGCTATGGAAAATGAAGAAAGTGAAGATAGTGCCAGTTATTGTTGGGTCCTTGGAGACAGTATCAGAAGGTATCAAGAGAAATATAAAGGAAATTATAATAGAGTGCCCAGTAGAACTGTTACAAAAGGCTTGCCTCCTTGACATGGCCAGGATAATCAGGAAAGTATCAAATAGTTGAAAAGAACAGAAAACATGGTACCGTAGGCTGCTGCAAGCAGCAAGCTCGCTACACATGCCAGACTCCAGGAGTTCCAATAAAACCTATGATAGAAGAAGAAAAAGAAGAAGAAGAAGAAGAAGAAGAAGAAGAAGAAGAAGAAGAAGAAGAAGAAGAAGAAGAAGAACAACAACAACAACAACAACAACAACAACAACAATAATAATAATTTGCGAGAAATGGCCAGACTTTAAATCACGAGAATATTGTTTTGATAAAGAGAAAATAACAATGATTGATCGAGAAATTTCGAAGGGTGGCTGTAAATTTGCTTTGTCGAAAATTTCCTGAACTGTTAGAAGCAATCTATGTAATGTGTTTAAAGAAATTGTCTTCAGAAAATGTTGAAAATTTCTAAGAAGCATCTGCTCTATGAAGGTATTAAGACCCGTCTGAAGAGTGGCATATTATGGCAGGTGTTTTCTGGTGGATAAACAACAAAACACTTCACAACATTAGAAAAACGTGCAATTCTGTGAAGTCTCAAAGAAACAAATAGAATAATAAACCAAGAATATTTATTCCAAATCACACTCGCGCACGCGCAAACACACACATATACATACATTGCAACTAAAAGAAATAAGAAAAATAAAGAAAATTCAAATAAATAATATTTTTCAAATTATTACAAAAGAAATTACCTAAAAAATGGTTAAGTTTGCTGCTGGCCCCAGAACTTGTCTATAGCTGTTATGGTGTTAAACTGGAATAGAGTTAAATCGCAACCCATTACTCGATGTGTTATTTATATATCATACATAGATTTCACATAGAAGAATTGTACTTGTTACTTTAAACCACCGAATCTCTTATCTATTCCACATTTTAATGACTATTACTGTGGTTTACATAAGAGTAAGTTATATATTATAGCTGTAGGGGAAACTGTATCTAACTATAATTTGGACCCTCGACAGAATTCTCAATGCCATAGGTCAGTTCTATAACGAAAACCCTTTGTTCTCCTTGCTCCCACAATGTGTTCCCCTTCAAATCGCCCTACTTTTGCGACCCCTTTAACATTGTTTACATTCCTCCAGATATAATCCACTTCACGGAAGCTAAAAGATACAATTGAAAAATTATGATATACTTTCGCACAAGAAATCTATAATATTATTGTCATAGTGCAAGTGTAGACTCACTGGACAAGTGTGTTTGCCGCTGCCAATATCTGAGCAAGAGAACAAAGATTCATATCTTTTAGGTCTCTCTTTCTCTGGTCCTCCATGTCCTACTCTATAGTTGTCCGGAGCTCCCTAGGAGCCACCTGAATTCCTTTGATACCCAGACGCTTCGCAAGTTTATGAGTTTTCTTTGGTCGGATTTCATACCCGAACCAAAAACTCTATTCAGAAACTGTGATGTATCCTTTGACTTGTATGACTCGCGAGCGCCAGCTTAAGACTATTTTATCATGTTGTTCGATTTTCCGAGTAGGATTTTGTGTCACGTGTTCTATTTTTGGGGGGATCTGGCTGGAGTGACGTCTCGTGTTGGTCGGCTACATGCAACATAGTCGCAGCAGATGAGGAAGTATTTCACAGAGATGTGGATTGCTTAGGACACTGCTCAGAGAGTTGCTTGGAGTGACCCGAGCAGATACCAACAAATGGGGGATGAAACGACGCGCTGCAATGGCACATACCCTCCCCCATGACCTAACCTAACCGCCGTCAAATTTGCTAGCCTCTTGCTTAAATAAGAAGCAATTATAATCGTATCAATCACGAATAAATCTTGTTTACTGGCAAAATTTTAAATGTTTCCTAACAAATCACGTGACAAATTTGCAGGATCACACGATCTCACCCCACTCAAACCTGTCCCTCGTCCTTTTCTGCTTTGAGATTTATCTCCCCTATCACCTTTATTAATGGGATTTCGTGTTTTTAGTTGAATTAAGAAATTTTATTCAGAAATTGTGCGATGCCTCCGAGAGAAACTATTTACAACTAAAGGGACAATGATATACACTTTACGACTAAATGAAATTTGCCTTACTGTGATACCAACATACAACTTTGGGGACTGTACCTCACTGTAATAACTTCTTGGTGGAGTCGGTCACTGACGTGCCGTCTGGAAAGGCGCGTGGGTGGAGGAAATCACAGGCGGTGTCTATCCTGACTAAAGCTATAAATATTAATTATTAAATATATTAGAGCAAATCATTTCCGATTCGAAATAAAAATTCTAATTCAATGCATACAATCCAGAAAATGGCTATTGTTTTGATGACAGATGGGCACATTATATGCTGTAGAAATGTGTGTGTGCGTGTATACACGCACGCACACACACACACACATACATACATACATACATACATACACAGATACACATACATACATAAGTACTCTTCTCATTTTACTTGGACTCAGCAACTAGACCAAGATTTACTTCAGTGCTATGAAAAAGCCTGAGATGACCCTTCAATCAGATACATGAAGCAGTTAAAACAATACTGGGACGAAGCTTATCCCAACTTAAATACCTTCACAGCGAAACAGCGCCAACAAGAAGCATCTTTTATTTAAAAAATAAATCAACTGATCTTCGATCCTCCCGAAACACTGAGAATGGGCCAAAATCTGCCAGAAGCGGCGTAAAAAAATAATGTAAACAAACCACCGCTTCCGCCATCACTAAATTCGAGTGTGTCTCCAAATTTAGCTGACACAGTAGCAAATACTGCGGAATACATCCAACTCAAAAAACATTTTAAAATTACAATTCACAAAAAAATGTGTTACTTTCTCGACGCTTTCGTTGAGCAACAGACCATTTCCAACAAGAATGAGAAAAAATCCGACCGATCTCATGTTTAAAGTTATCAACGATGTCGCTGGAGAGCACATGGAATCATATGATGTTAATAACTGGAATATTAATACTCTTATATACACAGCCGCTATTACTTTTAAAGAACATCTAGGAGAAGTCTACAGTGAACAAAGTAACAAAATTACTAAACGGAAACAACCAAGATGGAAAACAAAATTTGAAAACATCAACAACGTGCGCCGCCATATCGGATGGTTAACTATAACAATAAAACATAAGGAGAAAAATGAGTTTACACTTTACCACCTCTACCTTAGACAAAAGTTGACGAAACTTTATGGCAACTCGTTACACCGAGCTCTTGAGGAAAAAACTAATCATTTTAAAAACATGAACTCAGGACGAGAGCGAGAAACTCCACTATTGCATGCGAATTTTTGAGCGAGTCAGTATCAATCACAAGTTTGCTTCCAACCCACAAGCATTTACAACGAAGATGGTTAATAAGGAAAATGTTGAAATGTCTAACTTGAGATGAAATGAGCTGGTAAGCGACGATTTATTCTCCGTTATAAAATACAATGATTGACATAGATGAAATAAAATATGGGTTATAACAAGAATGTGTGAGAGATATTCGTGGTTTGGCTGGACTGTTGTTCTGTAGACAAAGTTGACGTACTGTTTGGTGGAGTTGATAGGCAGCCGTTGGTTTGTTTATCGTGTAGTGTTCATACAGCAATGATGTAGACAAGCGTCTGTTGGAGAAGATGGAAGCGGGGACTGGCTGGTGTCAGAACATCGTTGCTGGAGACGAGTTGCGTGTGGTCAATGGCGAGTGCCAAAAACATAGAACAGTCAAGAATTGCCGTTCGTATAGAGAATAGTCAGCTCCCAGAAGAGATGACAGTTTTTTCCGCCAACGGAACACGCAATCCATTTTAGCGCATCTGATTAGTTGACCGTGTAATTTGGCGCAATTGTTTAGGGGACAATTTGCACCTAAAAACTAACCAATCAGAACAATGGAGTAAGTGGAACAAAAACACAGACGAAAACGAAAAGTGTTACTAAAGAAGTCACAGATGTGTGACGTAAGATTTCCGGACAATGGACATGAGTTAAAATAACAGAATAAGAAAAGTAATAAACAAGTGCAGAAAACATATATAGTGCGTGTGTTTATTTGGCAAAAAAGAAAGAAAAAATGACCGTCCCGAAATACAACAATATCTGTTTCAACACACGATTTCACATCAGGAATCTTGCTAAACGAATTGATAAACGTATGTGTGTGTGTGTGTGTGTCTTAAAACTTAGGTAAAGTTATTTTTTATTAGTCCGGGAACTTTTTGATACCACCTCATTTAT